>NW_027370516.1:0-35473 GCF_046119375.1 Phyllobates terribilis | reverse complement strand
TCCTGCTCCTCTTAGCATGATAAAGAAGATTCAAAGAGAGTGAGATGCCAGCTCCTTTCATTCAGTCAGTAGCTTCAATCATTTCTGGACGTTTTTCATTGGCAAAAATCAATGAATATTGTAAATGCACAAACAGTAATTTCTCCGCATTGCAAGGTGCAATTCTGAAATTTTTTGCTTTTTCCTGCTCCTCTTAGCATGATAAAGAAGATTCAAAGAGAGTGAGATGCCAGCTCCTTTCATTCAGTCAGTAGCTTCAAACATTTCTGGTATATGAATAACATGATGTTTTTCAATGGCAAAAATCAATGAATATTGTAAATGCACAAACAGTAATTTCTCCGCATTGCAAGGTGCAATTCTGAAATTTTTTGCTTTTTCCTGCTCCTCTTAGCATGATAAAGAAGATTCAAAGAGAGTGAGATGCCAGCTCCTTTCATTCAGTCAGTAGCTTCAATCATTTCTGGACGTTTTTCAATGGCAAAAATCAATGAATATTGTAAATGCACAAACAGTAATTTCTCCGCATTGCAAGGTGCAATTCTGAAATTTTTTGCTTTTTCCTGCTCCTCTTAGCATGATAAAGAAGATTCAAAGAGAGTGAGATGCCAGCTCCTTTCATTCAGTCAGTAGCTTCAATCATTTCTGGAAGTTTTTCAATGGCAAAAATCAATGAATATTGTAAATGCACAAACAGTAATTTCTCCGCATTGCAAGGTGCAATTCTGAAATTTTTTGCTTTTTCCTGCTCCTCTTAGCATGATAAAGAAGATTCAAAGAGAGTGAGATGCCAGCTCCTTTCATTCAGTCAGTAGCTTCAATCATTTCTGGACGTTTTTCAATGGCAAAAATCAATGAATATTGTAAATGCACAAACAGTAATTTCTCCGCATTGCAAGGTGCAATTCTGAAATTTTTTGCTTTTTCCTGCTCCTCTTAGCATGATAAAGAAGATTCAAAGAGAGTGAGATGCCAGCTCCTTTCATTCAGTCAGTAGCTTCAATCATTTCTGGAAGTTTTTCAATGGCAAAAATTAATGAATATTGTAAATGCACAAACAGTAATTTCTCCGCATTGCAAGGTGCAATTCTGAAATTTTTTGCTTTTTCCTGCTCCTCTTAGCATGATAAGGAAGATTCAAAGAGAGTGAGATGCCAGCTCCTTTCATTCAGTCAGTAGCTTCAATCATTTCTGGACGTTTTTCAATGGCAAAAATCAATGAATATTGTAAATGCACAAACAGTAATTTCTCCGCATTGCAAGGTGCAATTCTGAAATTTTTTGCTTTTTCCTGCTCCTCTTAGCATGATAAAGAAGATTCAAAGAGAGTGAGATGCCAGCTCCTTTCATTCAGTCAGTAGCTTCAATCATTTCTGGACGTTTTTCAATGGCAAAAATCAGTGAATATTGTAAATGCACAAACAGTAATTTCTCCGCATTGCAAGGTGCAATTCTGAAATTTTTTGCTTTTTCCTGCTCCTCTTAGCATGATAAAGAAGATTCAAAGAGAGTGAGATGCCAGCTCCTTTCATTCAGTCAGTAGCTTCAAACATTTCTGGTATATGAATAACATGATGTTTTTCAATGGCAAAAATCAATGAATATTGTAAATGCACAAACAGTAATTTCTCCGCATTGCAAGGTGCAATTCTGAAATTTTTTGCTTTTTCCTGCTCCTCTTAGCATGATAAAGAAGATTCAAAGAGAGTGAGATGCCAGCTCCTTTCATTCAGTCAGTAGCTTCAATCATTTCTGGACGTTTTTCAATGGCAAAAATCAATGAATATTGTAAATGCACAAACAGTAATTTCTCCGCATTGCAAGGTGCAATTCTGAA
The DNA here is from genome assembly GCF_046119375.1 of Phyllobates terribilis. Taxonomy (NCBI): domain Eukaryota; kingdom Metazoa; phylum Chordata; class Amphibia; order Anura; family Dendrobatidae; genus Phyllobates; species Phyllobates terribilis. Next base: position 33,636 of record NW_027370516.1, on the reverse strand, counting down.
ATTTTTTGCTTTTTCCTGCTCCTCTTAGCATGATAAAGAAGATTCAAAGAGAGTGAGATGCCAGCTCCTTTCATTCAGTCAGTAGCTTCAATCATTTCTGGAAGTTTTTCAATGGCAAAAATCAATGAATATTGTAAATGCACAAACAGTAATTTCTCCGCATTGCAAGGTGCAATTCTGAAATTTTTTGCTTTTTCCTGCTCCTCTTAGCATGATAAAGAAGATTCAAAGAGAGTGAGATGCCAGCTCCTTTCATTCAGTCAGTAGCTTCAATCATTTCTGGACGTTTTTCAATGGCAAAAATCAATGAATATTGTAAATGCACAAACAGTAATTTCTCCGCATTGCAAGGTGCAATTCTGAAATTTTTTGCTTTTTCCTGCTCCTCTTAGCATGATAAAGAAGATTCAAAGAGAATGAGATGCCAGCTCCTTTCATTCAGTCAGTAGCTTCAATCATTTCTGGAAGTTTTTCAATGGCAAAAATTAATGAATATTGTAAATGCACAAACAGTAATTTCTCCGCATTGCAAGGTGCAATTCTGAAATTTTTTGCTTGTTCCTGCTCCACTTAGCATGATAAAGAAGATTCAAAGAGAGTGAGATGCCAGCTCCTTTCATTCAGTCAGTAGCTTCAATCATTTCTGGACGTTTTTCAATGGCAAAAATCAATGAATATTGTAAATGCACAAACAGTAATTTCTCCGCATTGCAAGGTGCAATTCTGAAATTTTTTGCTTTTTCCTGCTCCTCTTAGCATGATAAAGAAGATTCAAAGAGAGTGAGATGCCAGCTCCTTTCATTCAGTCAGTAGCTTCAATCATTTCTGGACGTTTTTCAATGGCAAAAATCAGTGAATATTGTAAATGCACAAACAGTAATTTCTCCGCATTGCAAGGTGCAATTCTGAAATTTTTTGCTTTTTCCTGCACCTCTTAGCATGATAAAGAAGATTCAAAGAGAGTGAGATGCCAGCTCCTTTCATTCAGTCAGTAGCTTCAAACATTTCTGGTATATGAATAACATGATGTTTTTCAATGGCAAAAATCAATGAATATTGTAAATGCACAAACAGTAATTTCTCCGCATTGCAAGGTGCAATTCTGAAATTTTTTGCTTTTTCCTGCTCCTCTTAGCATGATAAAGAAGATTCAAAGAGAGTGAGATGCCAGCTCCTTTCATTCAGTCAGTAGCTTCAATCATTTCTGGACATTTTTCAATGGCAAAAATCAATGAATATTGTAAATGCCTTAAACAGTAATTTCTCCGCATTGCAAGGTGCAATTCTGAAATTTTTTGCTTTTTCCTGCTCCTCTTAGCATGATAAAGAAGATTCAAAGAGAGTGAGATGCCAGCTCCTTTCATTCAGTCAGTAGCTTCAAACATTTCTGGTATATGAATAACATGATGTTTTTCAATGGCAAAAATCAATGAATATTGTAAATGCACAAACAGTAATTTCTCCGCATTGCAAGGTGCAATTCTGAAATTTTTTGCTTTTTCCTGCTCCTCTTAGCATGATAAAGAAGATTCAAAGAGAGTGAGATGCCAGCTCCTTTCATTCAGTCAGTAGCTTCAATCATTTCTGGACGTTTTTCAATGGCAAAAATCAATGAATATTGTAAATGCACAAACAGTAATTTCTCCGCATTGCAAGGTGCAATTCTGAAATTTTTTGCTTTTTCCTGCTCCTCTTAGCATGATAAAGAAGATTCAAAGAGAGTGAGATGCCAGCTCCTTTCATTCAGTCAGTAGCTTCAATCATTTCTGGAAGTTTTTCAATGGCAAAAATCAATGAATATTGTAAATGCACAAACAGTAATTTCTCCGCATTGCAAGGTGCAATTCTGAAATTTTTTGCTTTTTCCTGCTCCTCTTAGCATGATAAAGAAGATTCAAAGAGAGTGAGATGCCAGCTCCTTTCATTCAGTCAGTAGCTTCAATCATTTCTGGACGTTTTTCAATGGCAAAAATCAATGAATATTGTAAATGCACAAACAGTAATTTCTCCGCATTGCAAGGTGCAATTCTGAAATTTTTTGCTTTTTCCTGCTCCTCTTAGCATGATAAAGAAGATTCAAAGAGAGTGAGATGCCAGCTCCTTTCATTCAGTCAGTAGCTTCAAACATTTCTGGTATATGAATAACATGATGTTTTTCAATGGCAAAAATCAATGAATATTGTAAATGCACAAACAATAATTTCTCCGCATTGCAAGGTGCAATTCTGAAATTTTTTGCTTTTTCCTGCTCCTCTTAGCATGATAAAGAAGATTCAAAGAGAGTGAGATGCCAGCTCCTTTCATTCAGTCAGTAGCTTCAATCATTTCTGGACGTTTTTCAATGGCAAAAATCAATGAATATTGTAAATGCACAAACAGTAATTTCTCCGCATTGCAAGGTGCAATTCTGAAATTTTTTGCTTTTTCCTGCTCCTCTTAGCATGATAAAGAAGATTCAAAGAGAGTGAGATGCCAGCTCCTTTCATTCAGTCAGTAGCTTCAATCATTTCTGGACGTTTTTCAATGGCAAAAATCAATGAATATTGTAAATGCACAAACAGTAATTTCTCCGCATTGCAAGGTGCAATTCTGAAATTTTTTGCTTTTTCCTGCTCCTCTTAGCATGATAAAGAAGATTCAAAGAGAGTGAGATGCCAGCTCCTTTCATTCAGTCAGTAGCTTCAAACATTTCTGGTATATGAATAACATGATGTTTTTCAATGGCAAAAATCAATGAATATTGTAAATGCACAAACAGTAATTTCTCCGCATTGCAAGGTGCAATTCTGAAATTTTTTGCTTTTTCCTGCTCCTCTTAGCATGATAAAGAAGATTCAAAGAGAGTGAGATGCCAGCTCCTTTCATTCAGTCAGTAGCTTCAATCATTTCTGGAAGTTTTTCAATGGCAAAAATCAATGAATATTGTAAATGCACAAACAGTAATTTCTCCGCATTGCAAGGTGCAATTCTGAAATTTTTTGCTTTTTCCTGCTCCTCTTAGCATGATAAAGAAGATTCAAAGAGAGTGAGATGCCAGCTCCTTTCATTCAGTCAGTAGCTTCAATCATTTCTGGACGTTTTTCAATGGCAAAAATCAATGAATATTGTAAATGCACAAACAGTAATTTCTCCGCATTGCAAGGTGCAATTCTGAAATTTTTTGCTTTTTCCTGCTCCTCTTAGCATGATAAAGAAGATTCAAAGAGAGTGAGATGCCAGCTCCTTTCATTCAGTCAGTAGCTTCAATCATTTCTGGAAGTTTTTCAATGGCAAAAATTAATGAATATTGTAAATGCACAAACAGTAATTTCTCTGCATTGCAAGGTGCAATTCTGAAATTTTTTGCTTTTTCCTGCTCCTCTTAGCATGATAAAGAAGATTCAAAGAGAGTGAGATGCCAGCTCCTTTCATTCAGTCAGTAGCTTCAATCATTTCTGGACGTTTTTCAATGGCAAAAATCAATGAATATTGTAAATGCACAAACAGTAATTTCTCCGCATTGCAAGGTGCAATTCTGAAATTTTTTGCTTTTTCCTGCTCCTCTTAGCATGATAAAGAAGATTCAAAGAGAGTGAGATGCCAGCTCCTTTCATTCAGTCAGTAGCTTCAATCATTTCTGGACGTTTTTCAATGGCAAAAATCAGTGAATATTGTAAATGCACAAACAGTAATTTCTCCGCATTGCAAGGTGCAATTCTGAAATTTTTTGCTTTTTCCTGCTCCTCTTAGCATGATAAAGAAGATTCAAAGAGAGTGAGATGCCAGCTCCTTTCATTCAGTCAGTAGCTTCAAACATTTCTGGTATATGAATAACATGATGTTTTTCAATGGCAAAAATCAATGAATATTGTAAATGCACAAACAGTAATTTCTCCGCATTGCAAGGTGCAATTCTGAAATTTTTTGCTTTTTCCTGCTCCTCTTAGCATGATAAAGAAGATTCAAAGAGAGTGAGATGCCAGCTCCTTTCATTCAGTCAGTAGCTTCAATCGTTTCTGGACGTTTTTCAATGGCAAAAATCAATGAATATTGTAAATGCACAAACAGTAATTTCTCCGCATTGCAAGGTGCAATTCTGAAATTTTTTGCTTTTTCCTGCTCCTCTTAGCATGATAAAGAAGATTCAAAGAGAGTGAGATGCCAGCTCCTTTCATTCAGTCAGTAGCTTCAATGATTTCTGGAAGTTTTTCAATGGCAAAAATCAATGAATATTGTAAATGCACAAACAGTAATTTCTCCGCATTGCAAGGTGCAATTCTGAAATTTTTTGATTTTTCCTGCTCCTCTTAGCATGATAAAGAAGATTCAAAGAGAGTGAGATGCCAGCTCCTTTCATTCAGTCAGTAGCTTCAATCATTTCTGGACGTTTTTCAATGGCAAAAATCAATGAATATTGTAAATGCACAAACAGTAATTTCTCCGCATTGCAAGGTGCAATTCTGAAATTTTTTGCTTTTTCCTGCTCCTCTTAGCATGATAAAGAAGATTCAAAGAGAGTGAGATGCCAGCTCCTTTCATTCAGTCAGTAGCTTCAATCATTTCTGGAAGTTTTTCAATGGCAAAAATTAATGAATATTGTAAATGCACAAACAGTAATTTCTCCGCATTGCAAGGTGCAATTCTGAAATTTTTTGCTTTTTCCTGCTCCTCTTAGCATGATAAAGAAGATTCAAAGAGAGTGAGATGCCAGCTCCTTTCATTCAGTCAGTAGCTTCAATCATTTCTGGACGTTTTTCAATGGCAAAAATCAATGAATATTGTAAATGCACAAACAGTAATTTCTCCGCATTGCAAGGTGCAATTCTGAAATTTTTTGCTTTTTCCTGCTCCTCTTAGCATGATAAAGAAGATTCAAAGAGAGTGAGATGCCAGCTCCTTTCATTCAGTCAGTAGCTTCAATCATTTCTGGACGTTTTTCAATGGCAAAAATCAGTGAATATTGTAAATGCACAAACAGTAATTTCTCCGCATTGCAAGGTGCAATTCTGAAATTTTTTGCTTTTTCCTGCTCCTCTTAGCATGATAAAGAAGATTCAAAGAGAGTGAGATGCCAGCTCCTTTCATTCAGTCAGTAGCTTCAAACATTTCTGGTATATGAATAACATGATGTTTTTCAATGGCAAAAATCAATGAATATTGTAAATGCACAAACAGTAATTTCTCCGCATTGCAAGGTGCAATTCTGAAATTTTTTGCTTTTTCCTGCTCCTCTTAGCATGATAAAGAAGATTCAAAGAGAGTGAGATGCCAGCTCCTTTCATTCAGTCAGTAGCTTCAATCATTTCTGGACATTTTTCAATGGCAAAAATCAATGAATATTGTAAATGCACAAAACAGTAATTTCTCCGCATTGCAATGTGCAATTCTGAAATTTTTTGCTTTTTCCTGCTCCTCTTAGCATGATAAAGAAGATTCAAAGAGAGTGAGATGCCAGCTCCTTTCATTCAGTCAGTAGCTTCAAACATTTCTGGTATATGAATAACATGATGTTTTTCAATGGCAAAAATCAATGAATATTGTAAATGCACAAACAGTAATTTCTCCGCATTGCAAGGTGCAATTCTGAAATTTTTTGCTTTTTCCTGCTCCTCTTAGCATGATAAAGAAGATTCAAAGAGAGTGAGATGCCAGCTCCTTTCATTCAGTCAGTAGCTTCAATCATTTCTGGACGTTTTTCAATGGCAAAAATCAATGAATATTGTAAATGCACAAACAGTAATTTCTCCGCATTGCAAGGTGCAATTCTGAAATTTTTTGCTTTTTCCTGCTCCTCTTAGCATGATAAAGAAGATTCAAAGAGAGTGAGATGCCAGCTCCTTTCATTCAGTCAGTAGCTTCAATCATTTCTGGAAGTTTTTCAATGGCAAAAATCAATGAATATTGTAAATGCACAAACAGTAATTTCTCCGCATTGCAAGGTGCAATTCTGAAATTTTTTGCTTTTTCCTGCTCCTCTTAGCATGATAAAGAAGATTCAAAGAGAGTGAGATGCCAGCTCCTTTCATTCAGTCAGTAGCTTCAATCATTTCTGGACGTTTTTCAATGGCAAAAATCAATGAATATTGTAAATGCACAAACAGTAATTTCTCCGCATTGCAAGGTGCAATTCTGAAATTTTTTGCTTTTTCCTGCTCCTCTTAGCATGATAAAGAAGATTCAAAGAGAGTGAGATGCCAGCTCCTTTCATTCAGTCAGTAGCTTCAAACATTTCTGGTATATGAATAACATGATGTTTTTCAATGGCAAAAATCAATGAATATTGTAAATGCACAAACAATAATTTCTCCGCATTGCAAGGTGCAATTCTGAAATTTTTTGCTTTTTCCTGCTCCTCTTAGCATGATAAAGAAGATTCAAAGAGAGTGAGATGCCAGCTCCTTTCATTCAGTCAGTAGCTTCAATCATTTCTGGACGTTTTTCAATGGCAAAAATCAATGAATATTGTAAATGCACAAACAGTAATTTCTCCGCATTGCAAGGTGCAATTCTGAAATTTTTTGCTTTTTCCTGCTCCTCTTAGCATGATAAAGAAGATTCAAAGAGAGTGAGATGCCAGCTCCTTTCATTCAGTCAGTAGCTTCAATCATTTCTGGACGTTTTTCAATGGCAAAAATCAATGAATATTGTAAATGCACAAACAGTAATTTCTCCGCATTGCAAGGTGCAATTCTGAAATTTTTTGCTTTTTCCTGCTCCTCTTAGCATGATAAAGAAGATTCAAAGAGAGTGAGATGCCAGCTCCTTTCATTCAGTCAGTAGCTTCAAACATTTCTGGTATATGAATAACATGATGTTTTTCAATGGCAAAAATCAATGAATATTGTAAATGCACAAACAGTAATTTCTCCGCATTGCAAGGTGCAATTCTGAAATTTTTTGCTTTTTCCTGCTCCTCTTAGCATGATAAAGAAGATTCAAAGAGAGTGAGATGCCAGCTCCTTTCATTCAGTCAGTAGCTTCAATCATTTCTGGACGTTTTTCAATGGCAAAAATCAATGAATATTGTAAATGCACAAACAGTAATTTCTCCGCATTGCAAGGTGCAATTCTGAAATTTTTTGCTTTTTCCTGCTCCTCTTAGCATGATAAAGAAGATTCAAAGAGAGTGAGATGCCAGCTGCTTTCATTCAGTCAGTAGCTTCAAACATTTCTGGTATATGAATAACATGATGTTTTTCAATGGCAAAAATCAATGAATATTGTAAATGCACAAACAGTAATTTCTCCGCATTGCAAGGTGCAATTCTGAAATTTTTTGCTTTTTCCTGCTCCTCTTAGCATGATAAAGAAGATTCAAAGAGAGTGAGATGCCAGCTCCTTTCGTTCAGTCAGTAGCTTCAATCATTTCTGGACGTTTTTCAATGGCAAAAATCATTGAATATTGTAAATGCACAAACAGTAATTTCTCCGCATTGCAAGGTGCAATTCTGAAATTTTTTACTTTTTCCTGCTCCTCTTAGCATGATAAAGAAGATTCAAAGAGAGTGAGATGTCAGCTCCTTTCATTCAGTCAGTAGCTTCAATCATTTCTGGTATATGAATAACATGATGTTTTTCAATGGCAAAAATCAATGAATATTGTAAATGCACAAACAGTAATTTCTCCGCATTGCAAGGTGAAATTCTGAAATTTTTTGCTTTTTCCTGCTCCTCTTAGCATGATAAACAAGATTCAAAGAGAGTGAGATAACAGCTCCTTTCATTCAGTCAGTAGCTTCAATCATTTCTGGACGTTTTTCAATGGCAAAAATCAATGAATATTGTAAATGCACAAACAGTAATTTCTCCGCATTGCAAGGTGCAATTCTGAAATTTTTTGCTTTTTCCTGCTCCTCTTAGCATGATAAAGAAGATTCAAAGAGAGTGAGATGCCAGCTCCTTTCATTCAGTCAGTAGCTTCAATCATTTCTGGACGTTTTTCAATTGCAAAAATCAATGAATATTGTAAATGCACAAACAGTAATTTCTCCGCATTGCAAGGTGCAATTCTGAAATTTTTTGCTTTTTCCTGCTCCTCTTAGCATGATAAAGAAGATTCAAAGAGAGTGAGATGCCAGCTACTTTCATTCAGTCAGTAGCTTCAATCATTTCTGGTATATGAATAACATGATGTTTTTCAATGGCAAAAATCAATGAATATTGTAAATGCACAAACAGTAATTTCTCCGCATTGCAAGGTGCAATTCTGAAATTTTTTGCTTTATCCTGCTCCTCTTAGCATGATAAAGAAGATTCAAAGAGAGTGAGATGCCAGCTCCTTTCATTCAGTCAGTAGCTTCAATCATTTCTGGAAGTTTTTCAATGGCAAAAATCAATGAATATTGTAAATGCACAAACAGTAATTTCTCCGCATTGCAAGGTGCAATTCTGAAATTTTTTGCTTTTTCCTGCTCCTCTTAGCATGATAAAGAAGATTCAAAGAGAGTGAGATGCCAGCTCCTTTCATTCAGTCAGTAGCTTCAATCATTTCTGGTATATGAATAACATGATGTTTTTCAATGGCAAAAATCAATGAATTTTGTAAATGCACAAACAGTAATTTCTCCGCATTGCAAGGTGCAATTCTGAAATTTTTTGCTTTTTCCTGCTCCTCTTAGCATGATAAAGAAGATTCAAAGAGAGTGAGATGCCAGCTCCTTTCATTCAGTCAGTAGATTCAATCATTTCTGGACGTTTTTCAATGGCAAAAATCAATGAATATTGTAAATGCACAAACACTAATTTCTCCGCATTGCAAGGTGCAATTCTGAAATTTTTTGCTTTTTCCTGCTCCTCTTAGCATGATAAAGAAGATTCAAAGAGAGTGAGATGCCAGCTCCTTTCATTCAGTCAGTAGCTTCAAACATTTCTGGTATATGAATAACATGATGTTTTTCAATGGCAAAAATCAATGAATATTGTAAATGCACAAACAGTAATTTCTCCGCATTGCAAGGTGCAATTCTGAAATTTTTTGCTTTTTCCTGCTCCTCTTAGCATGTTAAAGAAGATTCAAAGAGAGTGAGATGCCAGCTCCTTTCGGTCAGTCAGTAGCTTCAATCATTTCTGGACGTTTTTCAATGGTAAAAATCAATGAATATTGTAAATGCACAAACAGTAATTTCTCCGCATTGCAAGGTGCAATTCTGAAATTTTTTGCTTTTTCCTGCTCCTCTTAGCATGATAAAGAAGATTCAAAGAGAGTGAGATGCCAGCTCCTTTCATTCGGTCAGTAGCTTCAAACATTTCTGGTATATGAATAACATGATGTTTTTCAATGGCAAAAATCAATGAATATTGTAAATGCACAAACAGTAATTTCTCCGCATTGCAAGGTGCAATTCTGAAATTTTTTGCTTTTTCCTGCTCCTCTTAGCATGATAAAGAAGATTCAAAGAGAGTGAGATGCCAGCTCCTTTCATTCAGTCAGTAGCTTCAATCATTTCTGGACGTTTTTCAGTGGCAAAAATCAATGAATATTGTAAATGCACAAACAGTAATTTCTCCGCATTGCAAGGTGCAATTCTGAAATTTTTTGCTTTTTCCTGCTCCTCTTAGCATGATAAAGAAGATTCAAAGAGAGTGAGATGCCAGCTCCTTTCATTCAGTCAGTAGCTTCAAACATTTCTGGTATATGAATAACATGATGTTTTTCAATGGCAAAAATCAATGAATATTGTAAATGCACAAACAATAATTTCTCCGCATTGCAAGGTGCAATTCTGAAATTTTTTGCTTTTTCCTGCTCCTCTTAGCATGATAAAGAAGATTCAAAGAGAGTGAGATGCCAGCTCCTTTCATTCAGTCAGTAGCTTCAATCATTTCTGGACGTTTTTCAATGGCAAAAATCAATGAATATTGTAAATGCACAAACAGTAATTTCTCCGCATTGCAAGGTGCAATTCTGAAATTTTTTGCTTTTTCCTGCTCCTCTTAGCATGATAAAGAAGATTCAAAGAGAGTGAGATGCCAGCTCCTTTCATTCAGTCAGTAGCTTCAATCATTTCTGGACGTTTTTCAATGGCAAAAATCAATGAATATTGTAAATGCACAAACAGTAATTTCTCCGCATTGCAAGGTGCAATTCTGAAATTTTTTGCTTTTTCCTGCTCCTCTTAGCATGATAAAGAAGATTCAAAGAGAGTGAGATGCCAGCTCCTTTCATTCAGTCAGTAGCTTCAAACATTTCTGGTATATGAATAACATGATGTTTTTCAATGGCAAAAATCAATGAATATTGTAAATGCACAAAGAGTAAATTCTCCGCATTGCAAGGTGCAATTCTGAAATTTTTTGCTTTTTCCTGCTCCTCTTAGCATGATAAAGAAGATTCAAAGAGAGTGAGATGCCAGCTCCTTTCATTCAGTCAGTAGCTTCAATCATTTCTGGACGTTTTTCAATGGCAAAAATCAATGAATATTGTAAATGCACAAACAGTAATTTCTCCGCATTGCAAGGTGCAATTCTGAAATTTTTTGCTTTTTCCTGCTCCTCTTAGCATGATAAAGAAGATTCAAAGAGAGTGAGATGCCAGCTGCTTTCATTCAGTCAGTAGCTTCAAACATTTCTGGTATATGAATAACATGTTTTTCAATGGCAAAAATCAATGAATATTGTAAATGCACAAACAGTAATTTCTCCGCATTGCAAGGTGCAATTCTGAAATTTTTTGCTTTATCCTGCTCCTCTTAGCATGATAAAGAAGATTCAAAGAGAGTGAGATGCCAGCTCCTTTCATTCAGTCAGTAGCTTCAATCATTTCTGGAAGTTTTTCAATGGCAAAAATCAATGAATATTGTAAATGCACAAACAGTAATTTCTCCGCATTGCAAGGTGCAATTCTGAAATTTTTTGCTTTTTCCTGCTCCTCTTAGCATGATAAAGAAGATTCAAAGAGAGTGAGATGCCAGCTCCTTTCATTCAGTCAGTAGCTTCAATCATTTCTGGTATATGAATAACATGATGTTTTTCAATGACAAAAATCAATGAATTTTGTAAATGCACAAACAGTAATTTCTCCGCATTGCAAGGTGCAATTCTGAAATTTTTTGCTTTTTCCTGCTCCTCTTAGCATGATAAAGAAGATTCAAAGAGAGTGAGATGCCAGCTCCTTTCATTCAGTCAGTAGATTCAATCATTTCTGGACGTTTTTCAATGGCAAAAATCAATGAATATTGTAAATGCACAAACACTAATTTCTCCGCATTGCAAGGTGCAATTCTGAAATTTTTTGCTTTTTCCTGCTCCTCTTAGCATGATAAAGAAGATTCAAAGAGAGTGAGATGCCAGCTCCTTTCATTCAGTCAGTAGCTTCAAACATTTCTGGTATATGAATAACATGATGTTTTTCAATGGCAAAAATCAATGAATATTGTAAATGCACAAACAATAATTTCTCCGCATTGCAAGGTGCAATTCTGAAATTTTTTGCTTTTTCCTGCTCCTCTTAGCATGATAAAGAAGATTCAAAGAGAGTGAGATGCCAGCTCCTTTCATTCAGTCAGTAGCTTCAATCATTTCTGGACGTTTTTCAATGGCAAAAATCAATGAATATTGTAAATGCACAAACAGTAATTTCTCCGCATTGCAAGGTGCAATTCTGAAATTTTTTGCTTTTTCCTGCTCCTCTTAGCATGATAAAGAAGATTCAAAGAGAGTGAGATGCCAGCTCCTTTCATTCAGTCAGTAGCTTCAATCATTTCTGGACGTTTTTCAATGGCAAAAATCAATGAATATTGTAAATGCACAAACAGTAATTTCTCCGCATTGCAAGGTGCAATTCTGAAATTTTTTGCTTTTTCCTGCTCCTCTTAGCATGATAAAGAAGATTCAAAGAGAGTGAGATGCCAGCTCCTTTCATTCAGTCAGTAGCTTCAAACATTTCTGGTATATGAATAACATGATGTTTTTCAATGGCAAAAATCAATGAATATTGTAAATGCACAAACAGTAATTTCTCCGCATTGCAAGGTGCAATTCTGAAATTTTTTGCTTTTTCCTGCTCCTCTTAGCATGATAAAGAAGATTCAAAGAGAGTGAGATGCCAGCTCCTTTCATTCAGTCAGTAGCTTCAATCATTTCTGGACGTTTTTCAATGGCAAAAATCAATGAATATTGTAAATGCACAAACAGTAATTTCTCCGCATTGCAAGGTGCAATTCTGAAATTTTTTGCTTTTTCCTGCTCCTCTTAGCATGATAAAGAAGATTCAAAGAGAGTGAGATGCCAGCTGCTTTCATTCAGTCAGTAGCTTCAAACATTTCTGGTATATGAATAACATGATGTTTTTCAATGGCAAAAATCAATGAATATTGTAAATGCACAAACAGTAATTTCTCCGCATTGCAAGGTGCAATTCTGAAATTTTTTGCTTTATCCTGCTCCTCTTAGCATGATAAAGAAGATTCAAAGAGAGTGAGATGCCAGCTCCTTTCATTCAGTCAGTAGCTTCAATCATTTCTGGAAGTTTTTCAATGGCAAAAATCAATGAATATTGTAAATGCACAAACAGTAATTTCTCCGCATTGCAAGGTGCAATTCTGAAATTTTTTGCTTTTTCCTGCTCCTCTTAGCATGATAAAGAAGATTCAAAGAGAGTGAGATGCCAGCTCCTTTCATTCAGTCAGTAGCTTCAATCATTTCTGGTATATGAATAACATGATGTTTTTCAATGGCAAAAATCAATGAATTTTGTAAATGCACAAACAGTAATTTCTCCGCATTGCAAGGTGCAATTCTGAAATTTTTTGCTTTTTCCTGCTCCTCTTAGCATGATAAAGAAGATTCAAAGAGAGTGAGATGCCAGCTCCTTTCATTCAGTCAGTAGATTCAATCATTTCTGGACGTTTTTCAATGGCAAAAATCAATGAATATTGTAAATGCACAAACACTAATTTCTCCGCATTGCAAGGTGCAATTCTGAAATTTTTTGCTTTTTCCTGCTCCTCTTAGCATGATAAAGAAGATTCAAAGAGAGTGAGATGCCAGCTCCTTTCATTCAGTCAGTAGCTTCAAACATTTCTGGTATATGAATAACATGATGTTTTTCAATGGCAAAAATCAATGAATATTGTAAATGCACAAACAATAATTTCTCCGCATTGCAAGGTGCAATTCTGAAATTTTTTGCTTTTTCCTGCTCCTCTTAGCATGATAAAGAAGATTCAAAGAGAGTGAGATGCCAGCTCCTTTCATTCAGTCAGTAGCTTCAATCATTTCTGGACGTTTTTCAATGGCAAAAATCAATGAATATTGTAAATGCACAAACAGTAATTTCTCCGCATTGCAAGGTGCAATTCTGAAATTTTTTGCTTTTTCCTGCTCCTCTTAGCATGATAAAGAAGATTCAAAGAGAGTGAGATGCCAGCTCCTTTCATTCAGTCAGTAGCTTCAATCATTTCTGGACGTTTTTCAATGGCAAAAATCAATGAATATTGTAAATGCACAAACAGTAATTTCTCCGCATTGCAAGGTGCAATTCTGAAATTTTTTGCTTTTTCCTGCTCCTCTTAGCATGATAAAGAAGATTCAAAGAGAGTGAGATGCCAGCTCCTTTCATTCAGTCAGTAGCTTCAAACATTTCTGGTATATGAATAACATGATGTTTTTCAATGGCAAAAATCAATGAATATTGTAAATGCACAAACAGTAATTTCTCCGCATTGCAAGGTGCAATTCTGAAATTTTTTGCTTTTTCCTGCTCCTCTTAGCATGATAAAGAAGATTCAAAGAGAGTGAGATGCCAGCTCCTTTCATTCAGTCAGTAGCTTCAATCATTTCTGGACGTTTTTCAATGGCAAAAATCAATGAATATTGTAAATGCACAAACAGTAATTTCTCCGCATTGCAAGGTGCAATTCTGAAATTTTTTGCTTTTTCCTGCTCCTCTTAGCATGATAAAGAAGATTCAAAGAGAGTGAGATGCCAGCTGCTTTCATTCAGTCAGTAGCTTCAAACATTTCTGGTATATGAATAACATGATGTTTTTCAATGGCAAAAATCAATGAATATTGTAAATGCACAAACAGTAATTTCTCCGCATTGCAAGGTGCAATTCTGAAATTTTTTGCTTTTTCCTGCTCCTCTTAGCATGATAAAGAAGATTCAAAGAGAGTGAGTTGCCAGCTCCTTTCGTTCAGTCAGTAGCTTCAATCATTTCTGGACGTTTTTCAATGGCAAAAATCATTGAATATTGTAAATGCACAAACAGTAATTTCTCCGCATTGCAAGGTGCAATTCTGAAATTTTTTACTTTTTCCTGCTCCTCTTAGCATGATAAAGAAGATTCAAAGAGAGTGAGATGTCAGCTCCTTTCATTCAGTCAGTAGCTTCAATCATTTCTGGTATATGAATAACATGATGTTTTTCAATGGCAAAAATCAATGAATATTGTAAATGCACAAACAGTAATTTCTCCGCATTGCAAGGTGAAATTCTGAAATTTTTTGCTTTTTCCTGCTCCTCTTAGCATGATAAACAAGATTCAAAGAGAGTGAGATAACAGCTCCTTTCATTCAGTCAGTAGCTTCAATCATTTCTGGACGTTTTTCAATGGCAAAAATCAATGAATATTGTAAATGCACAAACAGTAATTTCTCCGCATTGCAAGGTGCAATTCTGAAATTTTTTGCTTTTTCCTGCTCCTCTTAGCATGATAAAGAAGATTCAAAGAGAGTGAGATGCCAGCTCCTTTCATTCAGTCAGTAGCTTCAATCATTTCTGGACGTTTTTCAATTGCAAAAATCAATGAATATTGTAAATGCACAAACAGTAATTTCTCCGCATTGCAAGGTGCAATTCTGAAATTTTTTGCTTTTTCCTGCTCCTCTTAGCATGATAAAGAAGATTCAAAGAGAGTGAGATGCCAGCTACTTTCAATCAGTCAGTAGCTTCAATCATTTCTGGTATATGAATAACATGATGTTTTTCAATGGCAAAAATCAATGAATATTGTAAATGCACAAACAGTAATTTCTCCGCATTGCTAGGTGCAATTCTGAAATTTTTTGCTTTATCCTGCTCCTCTTAGCATGATAAAGAAGATTCAAAGAGAGTGAGATGCCAGCTCCTTTCATTCAGTCAGTAGCTTCAATCATTTCTGGAAGTTTTTCAATGGCAAAAATCAATGAATATTGTAAATGCACAAACAGTAATTTCTCCGCATTGCAAGGTGCAATTCTGAAATTTTTTGCTTTTTCCTGCTCCTCTTAGCATGATAAAGAAGATTCAAAGAGAGTGAGATGCCAGCTCCTTTCATTCAGTCAGTAGCTTCAATCATTTCTGGTATATGAATAACATGATGTTTTTAAATGGCAAAAATCAATGAATTTTGTAAATGCACAAACAGTAATTTCTCCGCATTGCAAGGTGCAATTCTGAAATTTTTTGCTTTTTCCTGCTCCTCTTAGCATGATAAAGAAGATTCAAAGAGAGTGAGATGCCAGCTCCTTTCATTCAGTCAGTAGATTCAATCATTTCTGGACGTTTTTCAATGGCAAAAATCAATGAATATTGTAAATGCACAAACACTAATTTCTCCGCATTGCAAGGTGCAATTCTGAAATTTTTTGCTTTTTCCTGCTCCTCTTAGCATGATAAAGAAGATTCAAAGAGAGTGAGATGCCAGCTCCTTTCATTCAGTCAGTAGCTTCAAACATTTCTGGTATATGAATAACATGATGTTTTTCAATGGCAAAAATCAATGAATATTGTAAATGCACAAACAGTAATTTCTCCGCATTGCAAGGTGCAATTCTGAAATTTTTTGCTTTTTCCTGCTCCTCTTAGCATGTTAAAGAAGATTCAAAGAGAGTGAGATGCCAGCTCCTTTCGGTCAGTCAGTAGCTTCAATCATTTCTGGACGTTTTTCAATGGTAAAAATCAATGAATATTGTAAATGCACAAACAGTAATTTCTCCGCATTGCAAGGTGCAATTCTGAAATTTTTTGCTTTTTCCTGCTCCTCTTAGCATGATAAAGAAGATTCAAAGAGAGTGAGATGCCAGCTCCTTTCATTCAGTCAGTAGCTTCAAACATTTCTGGTATATGAATAACATGATGTTTTTCAATGGCAAAAATCAATGAATATTGTAAATGCACAAACAGTAATTTCTCCGCATTGCAAGGTGCAATTCTGAAATTTTTTGCTTTTTCCTGCTCCTCTTAGCATGATAAAGAAGATTCAAAGAGAGTGAGATGCCAGCTCCTTTCATTCAGTCAGTAGCTTCAATCATTTCTGGACGTTTTTCAATGGCAAAAATCAATGAATATTGTAAATGCACAAACAGTAATTTCTCCGCATTGCAAGGTGCAATTCTGAAATTTTTTGCTTTTTCCTGCTCCTCTTAGCATGATAAAGAAGATTCAAAGAGAGTGAGATGCCAGCTCCTTTCATTCAGTCAGTAGCTTCAAACATTTCTGGTATATGAATAACATGATGTTTTTCAATGGCAAAAATCAATGAATATTGTAAATGCACAAACAGTAATTTCTCCGCATTGCAAGGTGCAATTCTGAAATTTTTTGCTTTTTCCTGCTCCTCTTAGCATGATAAAGAAGATTCAAAGAGAGTGAGATGCCAGCTCCTTTCATTCAGTCAGTAGCTTCAAAATTTCTGGTATATGAATAACATGATGTTTTTCAATGGCAAAAATCAATGAATATTGTAAATGCACAAACAGTAATTTCTCCGCATTGCAAGGTGCAATTCTGAAATTTTTTGCTTTTTCCTGCTCCTCTTAGCATGATAAAGAAGATTCAAAGAGAGTGAGATGCCAGCTCCTTTCATTCAGTCAGTAGCTTCAAACATTTCTGGTATATGAATAACATGATGTTTTTCAATGGCAAAAATCAATGAATATTGTAAATGCACAAACAGTAATTTCTCCGCATTGCAAGGTGCAATTCTGAAATTTTTTGCTTTTTCCTGCTCCTCTTAGCATGATAAAGAAGATTCAAAGAGAGTGAGATGCCAGCTGCTTTCATTCAGTCAGTAGCTTCAAACATTTCTGGTATATGAATAACATGATGTTTTTCAATGGCAAAAATTTCAGAATTACACCTTGCAATGTGGAGATATTACTGTTTGTGCATTTACAATATTCATTGATTTTTGCCATTGAAAAACATGTTTTTCATATACCAGAAATGTTTGAAGCTACTGATTGAATGAAAGGAGCTGGCATCTCACTCTCTTTGAATCTTCTTTATCATGCTAGGATTAACAGGAAAAAGCAAAAAATTTCAGAATTGCACCTTGCAATGGGAGATATTACTGTTTGTGCATTTACAATATTCATTGATTTTTGCCATTGAAAAACGTCCAGAAATGTTTGAAGCTACTGACTGAATGAAAGGAGCTGGCATCTCACTCTCTTTGAATCTTCTTTATCATGCTAGGATTAGCAGGAAAAAGCAAAAAATTTCTGAATTGCACCTTGCAATGTGGAGATATTACTATTTGTGCATTTACAATATTCATTGATTTTTGCCATTGAAAAACATGTTTTTCATATACCAGAAATGTTTGAAGCTACTGACTGAATGAAAGGAGCTGGCATCTCACTCTCTTTGAATCTTCTTTATCATGCTAGGATTAGCAGGAAAAAGCAAAAAATTTCAGAATTGCACCTTGCAATGTGGAGATATTACTGTTTGTGCATTTACAATATTCATTGATTTTTGCCATTGAAAAACATGTTTTTCATATACCAGAAATGTTTGAAGCTACTGACTGAATGAAAGGAGCTGGCATCTCACTCTCTTTGAATCTTCTTTATCATGCTAGGATTAACAGGAAAAAGCAAAAAATTTCAGAATTGCACCTTGCAATGTGGAGATATTACTGTTTGTGCATTTACAATATTCATTGATTTTTCCCATTGAAAAACGTCCAGAAATGTTTGAAGCTACTGACTGAATGAAAGGAGCTGGCATCTCACTCTCTTTGAATCTTCTTTATCATGCTAGGATTAGCAGGAAAAAGCAAAAAATTTCAGAATTGCACCTTGCAATGTGGAGATATTACTGTTTGTGCATTTACAATATTCATTGATTTTTGCCATTGAAAAACATGTTTTTCATATACCAGAAATGTTTGAAGCTACTGACTGAATGAAAGGAGCTGGCATCTCACTCTCTTTGAATCTTCTTTATCATGCTAGGATTAGCAGGAAAAAGCAAAAAATTTCAGAATTGCACCTTACAATGTGGAGATATTACTGTTTGTGCATTTACAATATTCATTGATTTTTGCCATTGAAAAACGTCCAGAAATGTTTGAAGCTACTGACTGAATGAAAGGAGCTGGCATCTCACTCTCTTTGAATCTTCTTTATCATGCTAGGATTAGCAGGAAAAAGCAAAAAATTTCAGAATTGCACCTTGCAATGTGGAGATATTACTGTTTGTGCATTTACAATATTCATTGATTTTTGCCATTGAAAAACATGTTTTTCATATACCAGAAATGTTTGAAGCTACTGACTGAATGAAAGGAGCTGGCATCTCACTCTCTTTGAATCTTCTTTATCATGCTAGGATTAGCAGGAAAAAGCAAAAAATTTCAGAATTGCACCTTGCAATGTGGAGATATTACTGTTTGTGCATTTACAATATTCATTGATTTTTGCCATTGAAAAACGTCCAGAAATGTTTGAAGCTACTGACTGAATGAAAGGAGCTGGCATCTCACTCTCTTTGAATCTTCTTTATCATGCTAGGATTAGCAGGAAAAAGCAAAAAATTTCAGAATTGCACCTTGCAATGTGGAGATATTACTGTTTGTGCATTTACAATATTCATTGATTTTTGCCATTGAAAAACGTTTTTCATATACCAGAAATGTTTGAAGCTACTGACTGAATGAAAGGAGCTGGCATCTCACTCTCTTTGAATCTTCTTTATCATGCTAGGATTAACAGGAAAAAGCAAAAAATTTCAGAATTGCACCTTGCAATGTGGAGATATTACTGTTTGTGCATTTACAATATTCATTGATTTTTGCCATTGAAAAACGTCCAGAAATGTTTGAAGCTACTGACTGAATGAAAGGAGCAGGCATCTCACTCTCTTTGAATCTTCTTTATCATGCTAGGATTAACAGGAAAAAGCTAAAAATTTCAGAATTGCACCTTGCAATGTGGAGATATTACTGTTTGTGCATTTACAATATTCATTGATTTTTGCCATTGAAAAACATGTTTTTCATATGCCAGAAATGTTTGAAGCTACTGACTGAATGAAAGGAGCTGGCATCTCACTCTCTTTGAATCTTCTTTATCATGCTAGGATTAGCAGGAAAAAGCAAAAAATTTCAGAATTGCACCTTGCAATGTGGAGATATTACTGTTTGTGCATTTACAATATTCATTGATTTTTGCCATTGAAAAACATGTTTTTCATATACCAGAAATGTTTGAAGCTACTGACTGAATGAAAGGAGCTGGCATCTCACTCTCTTTGAATCTTCTTTATCATGCTAGGATTAGCAGGAAAAAGCAAAAAATTTCAGAATTGCACCTTGCAAGGTGGAGATATTACTGTTTGTGCATTTACAATATTCATTGATTTTTGCTATTGAAAAACATGTTTTTCATATACCAGAAATGTTTGAAGCTACTGACTGAATGAAAGGAGCTGGCATCTCACTCTCTTTGAATCTTCTTTATCATGCTAGGATTAACAGGAAAAAGCAAAAAATTTCAGAATTGCACCTTGCAATGTGGAGATATTACTGTTTGTGCATTTACAATATTCATTGATTTTTGCCATTGAAAAACGTCCAGAAATGTTTGAAGCTACTGACTGAAACGAGCTGGCATCTCACTCTCTTTGAATCTTCTTTATCATGCTAGGATTAACAGGAAAAAGCTAAAAATTTCAGAATTGCACCTTGCAATGTGGAGATATTACTGTTTGTGCATTTACAATATTCATTGATTTTTGCCATTGAAAAACATGTTTTTCATATACCAGAAATGTTTGAAGCTACTGACTGAATGAAAGGAGCTGGCATCTCACTCTCTTTGAATCTTCTTTATCATGCTAGGATTAGCAGGAAAAAGCAAAAAATTTCAGAATTGCACCTTGCAATGTGGAGATATTACTTTTTGTGCATTTACAATATTCATTGATTTTTACCATTGAAAAACATGTTTTTCATATACCAGAAATGTTTGAAGCTACTGACTGAATGAAAGGAGCTGGCATCTCACTCTCTTTGAATCTTCTTTATCATGCTAGGATTAGCAGGAAAAAGCAAAAAATTTCAGAATTGCACCTTGCAATGTGGAGATATTACTGTTTGTGCATTTACAATATTCATTGATTTTTGCCATTGAAAAACATGTTTTTCATATACCAGAAATGTTTGAAGCTACTGACTGAATGAAAGAAGCTGGCATCTCACTCTCTTTGAATCTTCTTTATCATGCTAGGATTAACAGGAAAAAGCAAAAAATTTCAGAATTGCACCTTGCAATGTGGAGATATTACTGTTTGTGCATTTACAATATTCATTGATTTTTGCCATTGAAAAACGTCCAGAAATGTTTGAAGCTACTGACTGAATGAAAGGAGCTGGCATCTCACTCTCTTTGAATCTTCTTTATCATGCTAGGATTATCAGGAAAAAGCAAAAAATTTCAGAATTGCACCTTGCAATGTGGAGATATTACTGTTTGTGCATTTACAATATTCATTGATTTTTGCCATTGAAAAACATGTTTTTCATATACCAGAAATGTTTGAAGCTACTGACTGAATGAAAGGAGCTGGCATCTCACTCTCTTTGAATCTTCTTTATCATGCTAAGAGGAGCAGGAAAAAGTAAAAAATTTCAGAATTGCACCTTGCAATGCGGAGAAATTACTGTTTGTGCATTTATAATAATAAATGATTTTTGCCATTGAAAAACGTCAAGAAATGATTGAAGCTACTGACTGAACGAAAGGAGCTGGCATCTCACTCTCTTTGAATCTTCTTTATCATGCTAAGAGGAGCAGGAAAAAGCAAAAAATTTCAGAATTGCACCTTGCAATGCGGACAAATTACTGTTTGTGCATTTACAATATTCATTGATTTTTGCCATTGAAAAACATCATGTTATTCATATACCAGAAATGTTTGAAGCTACTGACTGAATGAAAGGAGCTGGCATCTCACTCTCTTTGAATCTTCTTTATCATGCTAAGAGGAGCAGGAAAAAGCAAAAAATTTCAGAATTGCACCTTGCAATGCGGAGAAATTACTGTTTGTGCATTTACAATATTCATTGATTTTTGCCATTGAAAAACGTCCAGAAATGATTGAAGCTACTGACTGAATGAAAGGAGCTGGCATCTCACTCTCTTTGAATCTTCTTTATCATGCTAAGAGGAGCAGGAAAAAGCAAAAAATTTCAGAATTGCACCTTGCAATGCGGAGAAATTACTGTTTGTGCATTTACAATATTCATTGATTTTTGCCATTGAAAAACGTCCAGAAATGATTGAAGCTACTGACTGAATGAAAGGAGCTGGCATCTCACTCTCTTTGAATCTTGTTTATCATGCTAAGAGGAGCAGGAAAAAGCAAAAAATTTCAGAATTGCACCTTGCAATGCGGAGAAATTACTGTTTGTGCATTTACAATATTCATTGATTTTTGCCATTGAAAAACGTCCAGAAATGATTGAAGCTACTGACTGAATGAAAGGAGCTGGCATCTCACTCTCTTTGAATCTTCTTTATCATGCTAAGAGGAGCAGGAAAAAGCAAAAAATTTCAGAATTGCACCTTGCAATGCGGAGAAATTACTGTTTGTGCATTTACAATATTCATTGATTTTTGCCATTGAAAAACATCATGTTATTCATATACCAGAAATGATTGAAGCTACTGACTGAATGAAAGGAGCTGGCATCTCACTCTCTTTGAATCTTCTTTATCATGCTAAGAGGAGCAGGAAAAAGTAAAAAATTTCAGAATTGCACCTTGCAATGCGGAGAAATTACTGTTTGTGCATTTATAATATTCAATGATTTTTGCCATTGAAAAACGTCCAGAAATGATTGAAGCTACTGACTGAACGAAAGGAGCTGGCATCTCACTCTCTTTGAATCTTCTTTATCATGCTAAGAGGAGCAGGAAAAAGCAAAAAATTTCAGAATTGCACCTTGCAATGCGGAGAAATTACTGTTTGTGCATTTACAATATTCATTGATTTTTGCCATTGAAAAACATCATGTTATTCATATACCAGAAATGTTTGAAGCTACTGACTGAATGAAAGGAGCTGGCATCTCACTCTCTTTGAATCTTCTTTATCATGCTAAGAGGAGCAGGAAAAAGCAAAAAATTTCAGAATTGCACCTTGCAATGCGGAGAAATTACTGTTTGTGAATTTACAATATTCATTGATTTTTGCCATTGAAAAACGTCCAGAAATGATTGAAGCTACTGACTGAATGAAAGGAGCTGGCATCTCACTCTCTTTGAATCTTCTTTATCATGCTAAGAGGAGCAGGAAAAAGCAAAAAATTTCAGAATTGCACCTTGCAATGCGGAGAAATTACTGTTTGTGCATTTACAATATTCATTGATTTTTGCCATTGAAAAACATCCAGAAATGATTGAAGCTACTGACTGAATGAAAGGAACTGGCATCTCACTCTCTTTGAATCTTGTTTATCATGCTAAGAGGAGCAGGAAAAAGCAAAAAATTTCAGAATTGCACCTTGCAATGCGGAGAAATTACAGTTTGTGCATTTACAATATTCATTGATTTTTGCCATTGAAAAACGTCCAGAAATGATTGAAGCTACTGACTGAATGAAAGGAGCTGGCATCTCACTCTCTTTGAATCTTCTTTATCATGCTAAGAGGAGCAGGAAAAAGCAAAAAATTTCAGAATTGCACCTTGCAATGCGGAGAAATTACTGTTTGTGCATTTACAATATTCATTGATTTTTGCCTTTGAAAAACATCATGTTATTCATATACCAGAAATGATTGAAGCTACTGACTGAATGAAAGGAGCTGGCATCTCACTCTCTTTGAATCTTCTTTATCATGCTAAGAGGAGCAGGAAAAAGTAAAAAATTTCAGAATTGCACCTTGCAATGCGGAGAAATTACTGTTTGTGCATTTATAATATTCAATGATTTTTGCCATTGAAAAACGTCCAGAAATGATTGAAGCTACTGACTGAACGAAAGGAGCTGGCATCTCACTCTCTTTGAATCTTCTTTATCATGCTAAGAGGAGCAGGAAAAAGCAAAAAATTTCAGAATTGCACCTTGCAATGCGGAGAAATTATTGTTTGTGCATTTACAATATTCATTGATTTTTGCCATTGAAAAACATCCAGAAATGATTGAAGCTACTGACTGAATGAAAGGAGCTGGCATCTCACTCTCTTTGAATCTTCTTTATCATGCTAAGAGGAGCAGGAAAAAGCAAAAAATTTCAGAATTGCACCTTGCAATGCGGAGAAATTACTGTTTGTGCATTTACAATATTCATTGATTTTTGCCATTGAAAAACATCATGTTATTCATATACCAGAAATGTTTGAAGCTACTGACTGAATGAAAGGAGCTGACATCTCACTCTCTTTGAATCTTCTTTATCATGCTAAGAGGAGCAGGAAAAAGCAAAAAATTTCAGAATTGCACCTTGCAATGCGGAGAAATTACTGTTTGTGCATTTACAATATTCATTTATTTTTGCCATTGAAAAACATCCAGAAATGATTGAAGCTACTGACTGAATGAAAGGAGCTGGCATCTCACACTCTTTGAATCTTCTTTATCATGCTAAGAGGAGCAGGAAAAAGCAAAAAATTTCAGAATTGCACCTTGCAATGCGGAGAAATTACTTTTTGTGCATTTACAATATTCATTGATTTTTGCCATTGAAAAACATCATGTTATTCATATACCAGAAATGTTTGAAGCTACTGACTGAATGAAAGGAGCTGGCATCTCACTCTCTTTGAATCTTCTTTATCATGCTAAGAGGAGCAGGAAAAAGCAAAAAATTTCAGAATTGCACCTTGCAATGCGGAGAAATTACTGTTTGTGCATTTACAATATTCATTGATTTTTGCCATTGAAAAACATCATGTTATTCATATACCAGAAATGTTTGAAGCTACTGACTGAATGAAAGGAGCTGGCATCTCACTCTCTTTGAATCTTCTTTATCATGCTAAGAGGAGCAGGAAAAAGCAAAAAATTTCAGAATTGCACCTTGCAATGTGGAGAAATTACTGTTTGTGCATTTACAATATTCATTGATTTTTACCATTGAAAAACGTCCAGAAATGATTGAAGCTACTGACTGAATGAAAGTAACTGGCATCTCACTCTCTTTGAATCTTCTTTATCATGCTAAGAGGAGCAGGAAAAAGCAAAAAATTTCAGACTTGCACCTTGCAATGCGGAGAAATTACTGTTTGTGCATTTACAATATTCATTGATTTTTGCCATTGAAAAACATCATGTTATTCATATACCAGAAATGTTTGAAGCTACTGACTGAATGAAAGGAGCTGGCATCTCACTCTCTTTGAATCTTCTTTATCATGCTAAGAGGAGCAGGAAAAAGCAAAAAATTTCAGAATTGCACCTTGCAATGCGGAGAAATTACTGTTTGTGCATTTACAATATTCATTGATTTTTGCCATTGAAAAACGTCCAGAAATGATTGAAGCTACTGACTGAATGAAAGGAGCTGGCATCTCACTCTCTTTGAATCTTCTTTATCATGCTAAGAGGAGCAGGAAAAAGCAAAAAATTTCAGAATTGCACCTTGCAATGCGGAGAAATTACTGTTTGTGCATTTACAATATTCATTGATTTTTGCCATTGAAAAACATGTTATTCATATACCAGAAATGTTTGAAGCTACTGACTGAATGAAAGGAGCTGGCATCTCACTCTCTTTGAATCTTCTTTATCATGCTAAGAGGAGCAGGAAAAAGCAAAAAATTTCAGAATTGCACCTTGCAATGCGGAGAAATTACTGTTTGTGCATTTACAATATTCATTGATTTTTGCCATTGAAAAACGTCCAGAAATGATTGAAGCTACTGACTGA
The DNA here is from genome assembly GCF_046119375.1 of Phyllobates terribilis. Lineage (NCBI taxonomy): Eukaryota > Metazoa > Chordata > Amphibia > Anura > Dendrobatidae > Phyllobates > Phyllobates terribilis. The sequence goes on along the minus strand of NW_027370516.1, from coordinate 8,578 downwards.
ATGAAAGGAGCTGGCATCTCACTCTCTTTGAATCTTCTTTATCATGCTAAGAGGAGCAGGAAAAAGCAAAAAATTTCAGAATTGCACCTTGCAATGCGGAGAAATTACTGTTTGTGCATTTACAATATTCATTGATTTTTGCCATTGAAAAACGTCCAGAAATGATTGAAGCTACTGACTGAATGAAAGGAGCTGGCATCTCACTCTCTTTGAATCTTGTTTATCATGCTAAGAGGAGCAGGAAAAAGCAAAAAATTTCAGAATTGCACCTTGCAATGCGGAGAAATTACTGTTTGTGCATTTACAATATTCATTGATTTTTGCCATTGAAAAACGTCCAGAAATGATTGAAGCTACTGACTGAATGAAAGGAGCTGGCATCTCACTCTCTTTGAATCTTCTTTATCATGCTAAGAGGAGCAGGAAAAAGCAAAAAATTTCAGAATTGCACCTTGCAATGCGGAGAAATTACTGTTTGTGCATTTACAATATTCATTGATTTTTGCCATTGAAAAACATCCAGAAATGATTGAAGCTACTGACTGAATGAAAGGAACTGGCATCTCACTCTCTTTGAATCTTGTTTATCATGCTAAGAGGAGCAGGAAAAAGCAAAAAATTTCAGAATTGCACCTTGCAATGCGGAGAAATTACAGTTTGTGCATTTACAATATTCATTGATTTTTGCCATTGAAAAACGTCCAGAAATGATTGAAGCTACTGACTGAATGAAAGGAGCTGGCATCTCACTCTCTTTGAATCTTCTTTATCATGCTAAGAGGAGCAGGAAAAAGCAAAAAATTTCAGAATTGCACCTTGCAATGCGGAGAAATTACTGTTTGTGCATTTACAATATTCATTGATTTTTGCCTTTGAAAAACATCATGTTATTCATATACCAGAAATGATTGAAGCTACTGACTGAATGAAAGGAGCTGGCATCTCACTCTCTTTGAATCTTCTTTATCATGCTAAGAGGAGCAGGAAAAAGTAAAAAATTTCAGAATTGCACCTTGCAATGCGGAGAAATTACTGTTTGTGCATTTATAATATTCAATGATTTTTGCCATTGAAAAACGTCCAGAAATGATTGAAGCTACTGACTGAACGAAAGGAGCTGGCATCTCACTCTCTTTGAATCTTCTTTATCATGCTAAGAGGAGCAGGAAAAAGCAAAAAATTTCAGAATTGCACCTTGCAATGCGGAGAAATTACTGTTTGTGCATTTACAATATTCATTGATTTTTGCCATTGAAAAACATCCAGAAATGATTGAAGCTACTGACTGAATGAAAGGAGCTGGCATCTCACTCTCTTTGAATCTTCTTTATCATGCTAAGAGGAGCAGGAAAAAGCAAAAAATTTCAGAATTGCACCTTGCAATGCGGAGAAATTACTGTTTGTGCATTTACAATATTCATTGATTTTTGCCATTGAAAAACATCATGTTATTCATATACCAGAAATGTTTGAAGCTACTGACTGAATGAAAGGAGCTGACATCTCACTCTCTTTGAATCTTCTTTATCATGCTAAGAGGAGCAGGAAAAAGCAAAAAATTTCAGAATTGCACCTTGCAATGCGGAGAAATTACTGTTTGTGCATTTACAATATTCATTTATTTTTGCCATTGAAAAACATCCAGAAATGATTGAAGCTACTGACTGAATGAAAGGAGCTGGCATCTCACACTCTTTGAATCTTCTTTATCATGCTAAGAGGAGCAGGAAAAAGCAAAAAATTTCAGAATTGCACCTTGCAATGCGGAGAAATTACTTTTTGTGCATTTACAATATTCATTGATTTTTGCCATTGAAAAACATCATGTTATTCATATACCAGAAATGTTTGAAGCTACTGACTGAATGAAAGGAGCTGGCATCTCACTCTCTTTGAATCTTCTTTATCATGCTAAGAGGAGCAGGAAAAAGCAAAAAATTTCAGAATTGCACCTTGCAATGCGGAGAAATTACTGTTTGTGCATTTACAATATTCATTGATTTTTGCCATTGAAAAACATCATGTTATTCATATACCAGAAATGTTTGAAGCTACTGACTGAATGAAAGGAGCTGGCATCTCACTCTCTTTGAATCTTCTTTATCATGCTAAGAGGAGCAGGAAAAAGCAAAAAATTTCAGAATTGCACCTTGCAATGTGGAGAAATTACTGTTTGTGCATTTACAATATTCATTGATTTTTACCATTGAAAAACGTCCAGAAATGATTGAAGCTACTGACTGAATGAAAGTAACTGGCATCTCACTCTCTTTGAATCTTCTTTATCATGCTAAGAGGAGCAGGAAAAAGCAAAAAATTTCAGACTTGCACCTTGCAATGCGGAGAAATTACTGTTTGTGCATTTACAATATTCATTGATTTTTGCCATTGAAAAACATCATGTTATTCATATACCAGAAATGTTTGAAGCTACTGACTGAATGAAAGGAGCTGGCATCTCACTCTCTTTGAATCTTCTTTATCATGCTAAGAGGAGCAGGAAAAAGCAAAAAATTTCAGAATTGCACCTTGCAATGCGGAGAAATTACTGTTTGTGCATTTACAATATTCATTGATTTTTGCCATTGAAAAACGTCCAGAAATGATTGAAGCTACTGACTGAATGAAAGGAGCTGGCATCTCACTCTCTTTGAATCTTCTTTATCATGCTAAGAGGAGCAGGAAAAAGCAAAAAATTTCAGAATTGCACCTTGCAATGCGGAGAAATTACTGTTTGTGCATTTACAATATTCATTGATTTTTGCCATTGAAAAACATGTTATTCATATACCAGAAATGTTTGAAGCTACTGACTGAATGAAAGGAGCTGGCATCTCACTCTCTTTGAATCTTCTTTATCATGCTAAGAGGAGCAGGAAAAAGCAAAAAATTTCAGAATTGCACCTTGCAATGCGGAGAAATTACTGTTTGTGCATTTACAATATTCATTGATTTTTGCCATTGAAAAACGTCCAGAAATGATTGAAGCTACTGACTGAATGAAAGGAGCTGGCATCTCACTCTCTTTGAATCTTCTTTATCATGCTAAGAGGAGCAGGAAAAAGCAAAAAATTTCAGAATTGCACCTTGCAATGCGGAGAAATTACTGTTTGTGCATTTACAATATTCATTGATTTTTGCCATTGAAAAACGTCCAGAAATGATTGAAGCTACTGACTGAATGAAAGGAGCTGGCATCTCACTCTCTTTGAATCTTGTTTATCATGCTAAGAGGAGCAGGAAAAAGCAAAAAATTTCAGAATTGCACCTTGCAATGCGGAGAAATTACTGTTTGTGCATTTACAATATTCATTGATTTTTGCCATTGAAAAACGTCCAGAAATGATTGAAGCTACTGACTGAATGAAAGGAGCTGGCATCTCACTCTCTTTGAATCTTCTTTATCATGCTAAGAGGAGCAGGAAAAAGCAAAAAATTTCAGAATTGCACCTTGCAATGCGGAGAAATTACTGTTTGTGCATTTACAATATTCATTGATTTTTGCCATTGAAAAACATCATGTTATTCATATACCAGAAATGATTGAAGCTACTGACTGAATGAAAGAAGCTGGCATCTCACTCTCTTTGAATCTTCTTTATCATGCTAAGAGGAGCAGGAAAAAGTAAAAAATTTCAGAATTGCACCTTGCAATGCGGAGAAATTACTGTTTGTGCATTTATAATAATAAATGATTTTTGCCATTGAAAAACGTCCAGAAATGATTGAAGCTACTGACTGAACGAAAGGAGCTGGCATCTCACTCTCTTTGAATCTTCTTTATCATGCTAAGAGGAGCAGGAAAAAGCAAAAAATTTCAGAATTGCACCTTGCAATGCGGACAAATTACTGTTTGTGCATTTACAATATTCATTGATTTTTGCCATTGAAAAACATCATGTTATTCATATACCAGAAATGTTTGAAGCTACTGACTGAATGAAAGGAGCTGGCATCTCACTCTCTTTGAATCTTCTTTATCATGCTAAGAGGAGCAGGAAAAAGCAAAAAATTTCAGAATTGCACCTTGCAATGCGGAGAAATTACTGTTTGTGCATTTACAATATTCATTGATTTTTGCCATTGAAAAACGTCCAGAAATGATTGAAGCTACTGACTGAATGAAAGGAGCTGGCATCTCACTCTCTTTGAATCTTCTTTATCATGCTAAGAGGAGCAGGAAAAAGCAAAAAATTTCAGAATTGCACCTTGCAATGCGGAGAAATTACTGTTTGTGCATTTACAATATTCATTGATTTTTGCCATTGAAAAACGTCCAGAAATGATTGAAGCTACTGACTGAATGAAAGGAGCTGGCATCTCACTCTCTTTGAATCTTGTTTATCATGCTAAGAGGAGCAGGAAAAAGCAAAAAATTTCAGAATTGCACCTTGCAATGCGGAGAAATTACTGTTTGTGCATTTACAATATTCATTGATTTTTGCCATTGAAAAACGTCCAGAAATGATTGAAGCTACTGACTGAATGAAAGGAGCTGGCATCTCACTCTCTTTGAATCTTCTTTATCATGCTAAGAGGAGCAGGAAAAAGCAAAAAATTTCAGAATTGCACCTTGCAATGCGGAGAAATTACTGTTTGTGCATTTACAATATTCATTGATTTTTGCCATTGAAAAACATCATGTTATTCATATACCAGAAATGTTTGAAGCTACTGACTGAATGAAAGGAGCTGGCATCTCACTCTCTTTGAATCTTCTTTATCATGCTAAGAGGAGCAGGAAAAAGCAAAAAATTTCAGAATTGCACCTTGCAATGCGGAGAAATTACTGTTTGTGCATTTACAATATTCATTGATTTTTGCCATTGAAAAACGTCCAGAAATGATTGAAGCTACTGACTGAATGAAAGGAGCTGGCATCTCACTCTCTTTGAATCTTCTTTATCATGCTAAGAGGAGCAGGAAAAAGCAAAAAATTTCAGAATTGCACCTTGCAATGCGGAGAAATTACTGTTTGTGCATTTACAATATTCATTGATTTTTGCCATTGAAAAACATGTTATTCATATACCAGAAATGTTTGAAGCTACTGACTGAATGAAAGGAGCTGGCATCTCACTCTCTTTGAATCTTCTTTATCATGCTAAGAGGAGCAGGAAAAAGCAAAAAATTTCAGAATTGCACCTTGCAATGCGGAGAAATTACTGTTTGTGCATTTACAATATTCATTGATTTTTGCCATTGAAAAACGTCCAGAAATGATTGAAGCTACTGACTGAATGAAAGGAGCTGGCATCTCACTCTCTTTGAATCTTCTTTATCATGCTAAGAGGAGCAGGAAAAAGCAAAAAATTTCAGAATTGCACCTTGCAATGCGGAGAAATTACTGTTTGTGCATTTACAATATTCATTGATTTTTGCCATTGAAAAACGTCCAGAAATGATTGAAGCTACTGACTGAATGAAAGGAGCTGGCATCTCACTCTCTTTGAATCTTGTTTATCATGCTAAGAGGAGCAGGAAAAAGCAAAAAATTTCAGAATTGCACCTTGCAATGCGGAGAAATTACTGTTTGTGCATTTACAATATTCATTGATTTTTGCCATTGAAAAACGTCCAGAAATGATTGAAGCTACTGACTGAATGAAAGGAGCTGGCATCTCACTCTCTTTGAATCTTCTTTATCATGCTAAGAGGAGCAGGAAAAAGCAAAAAATTTCAGAATTGCACCTTGCAATGCGGAGAAATTACTGTTTGTGCATTTACAATATTCATTGATTTTTGCCATTGAAAAACATCATGTTATTCATATACCAGAAATGATTGAAGCTACTGACTGAATGAAAGAAGCTGGCATCTCACTCTCTTTGAATCTTCTTTATCATGCTAAGAGGAGCAGGAAAAAGTAAAAAATTTCAGAATTGCACCTTGCAATGCGGAGAAATTACTGTTTGTGCATTTATAATAATAAATGATTTTTGCCATTGAAAAACGTCCAGAAATGATTGAAGCTACTGACTGAACGAAAGGAGCTGGCATCTCACTCTCTTTGAATCTTCTTTATCATGCTAAGAGGAGCAGGAAAAAGCAAAAAATTTCAGAATTGCACCTTGCAATGCGGACAAATTACTGTTTGTGCATTTACAATATTCATTGATTTTTGCCATTGAAAAACATCATGTTATTCATATACCAGAAATGTTTGAAGCTACTGACTGAATGAAAGGAGCTGGCATCTCACTCTCTTTGAATCTTCTTTATCATGCTAAGAGGAGCAGGAAAAAGCAAAAAATTTCAGAATTGCACCTTGCAATGCGGAGAAATTACTGTTTGTGCATTTACAATATTCATTGATTTTTGCCATTGAAAAACGTCCAGAAATGATTGAAGCTACTGACTGAATGAAAGGAGCTGGCATCTCACTCTCTTTGAATCTTCTTTATCATGCTAAGAGGAGCAGGAAAAAGCAAAAAATTTCAGAATTGCACCTTGCAATGCGGAGAAATTACTGTTTGTGCATTTACAATATTCATTGATTTTTGCCATTGAAAAACGTCCAGAAATGATTGAAGCTACTGACTGAATGAAAGGAGCTGGCATCTCACTCTCTTTGAATCTTGTTTATCATGCTAAGAGGAGCAGGAAAAAGCAAAAAATTTCAGAATTGCACCTTGCAATGCGGAGAAATTACTGTTTGTGCATTTACAATATTCATTGATTTTTGCCATTGAAAAACGTCCAGAAATGATTGAAGCTACTGACTGAATGAAAGGAGCTGGCATCTCACTCTCTTTGAATCTTCTTTATCATGCTAAGAGGAGCAGGAAAAAGCAAAAAATTTCAGAATTGCACCTTGCAATGCGGAGAAATTACTGTTTGTGCATTTACAATATTCATTGATTTTTGCCATTGAAAAACATCATGTTATTCATATACCAGAAATGATTGAAGCTACTGACTGAATGAAAGGAGCTGGCATCTCACTCTCTTTGAATCTTCTTTATCATGCTAAGAGGAGCAGGAAAAAGTAAAAAATTTCAGAATTGCACCTTGCAATGCGGAGAAATTACTGTTTGTGCATTTATAATATTCAATGATTTTTGCCATTGAAAAACGTCCAGAAATGATTGAAGCTACTGACTGAACGAAAGGAGCTGGCATCTCACTCTCTTTGAATCTTCTTTATCATGCTAAGAGGAGCAGGAAAAAGCAAAAAATTTCAGAATTGCACCTTGCAATGCGGAGAAATTACTGTTTGTGCATTTACAATATTCATTGATTTTTGCCATTGAAAAACATCATGTTATTCATATACCAGAAATGTTTGAAGCTACTGACTGAATGAAAGGAGCTGGCATCTCACTCTCTTTGAATCTTCTTTATCATGCTAAGAGGAGCAGGAAAAAGCAAAAAATTTCAGAATTGCACCTTGCAATGCGGAGAAATTACTGTTTGTGAATTTACAATATTCATTGATTTTTGCCATTGAAAAACGTCCAGAAATGATTGAAGCTACTGACTGAATGAAAGGAGCTGGCATCTCACTCTCTTTGAATCTTCTTTATCATGCTAAGAGGAGCAGGAAAAAGCAAAAAATTTCAGAATTGCACCTTGCAATGCGGAGAAATTACTGTTTGTGCATTTACAATATTCATTGATTTTTGCCATTGAAAAACATCCAGAAATGATTGAAGCTACTGACTGAATGAAAGGAGCTGGCATCTCACTCTCTTTGAATCTTCTTTATCATGCTAAGAGGAGCAGGAAAAAGCAAAAAATTTCAGAATTGCACCTTGCAATGCGGAGAAATTACTGTTTGTGCATTTACAATATTCATTGATTTTTGCCATTGAAAAACATCATGTTATTCATATACCAGAAATGTTTGAAGCTACTGACTGAATGAAAGGAGCTGACATCTCACTCTCTTTGAATCTTCTTTATCATGCTAAGAGGAGCAGGAAAAAGCAAAAAATTTCAGAATTGCACCTTGCAATGCGGAGAAATTACTGTTTGTGCATTTACAATATTCATTTATTTTTGCCATTGAAAAACATCCAGAAATGATTGAAGCTACTGACTGAATGAAAGGAGCTGGCATCTCACACTCTTTGAATCTTCTTTATCATGCTAAGAGGAGCAGGAAAAAGCAAAAAATTTCAGAATTGCACCTTGCAATGCGGAGAAATTACTTTTTGTGCATTTACAATATTCATTGATTTTTGCCATTGAAAAACATCATGTTATTCATATACCAGAAATGTTTGAAGCTACTGACTGAATGAAAGGAGCTGGCATCTCACTCTCTTTGAATCTTCTTTATCATGCTAAGAGGAGCAGGAAAAAGCAAAAAATTTCAGAATTGCACCTTGCAATGCGGAGAAATTACTGTTTGTGCATTTACAATATTCATTGATTTTTGCCATTGAAAAACATCATGTTATTCATATACCAGAAATGTTTGAAGCTACTGACTGAATGAAAGGAGCTGGCATCTCACTCTCTTTGAATCTTCTTTATCATGCTAAGAGGAGCAGGAAAAAGCAAAAAATTTCAGAATTGCACCTTGCAATGTGGAGAAATTACTGTTTGTGCATTTACAATATTCATTGATTTT
>NW_027370515.1:0-35474 GCF_046119375.1 Phyllobates terribilis | reverse complement strand
TGAGATGCCAGCTCCTTTCATTCAGTCAGTAGCTTCAAACATTTCTGGACGTTTTTCAATGGCAAAAATCAATGAATATTGTAAATGCACAAACAGTAATATCTCCACATTGCAAGGTGCAATTCTGAAATTTTTTGCTTTTTCCTGTTAATCCTAGCATGATAAAGAAGATTCAAAGAGAGTGAGATGCCAGCTCCTTTCATTCAGTCAGTAGCTTCAAACATTTCTGGTATATGAAAAACATTTTTCAATGGCAAAAATCAATGAATATTGTAAATGCACAAACAGTAATATCTCCACATTGCAAGGTGCAATTCTGAAATTTTTTGCTTTTTCCTGCTAATCCTAGCATGATAAAGAAGATTCAAAGAGAGTGAGATGCCAGCTCCTTTCATTCAGTCAGTAGCTTCAAACATTTCTGGTATATGAAAAACATGTTTTTCAATGGCAAAAATCAATGAATATTGTGAATGCACAAACAGTAATATCTCCACATTGCAAGGTGCAATTCTGAAATTTTTTGCTTTTTCCTGCTAATCCTAGCATGATAAAGAAGATTCAAAGAGAGTGAGATGCCAGCTCCTTTCATTCAGTCAGTAGCTTCAAACATTTCTGGACGTTTTTCAATGGCAAAAATCAATGAATATTGTAAATGCACAAACAGTAATATCTCCACATTGCAAGGTGCAATTCTGAAATTTTTTGCTTTTTCCTGTTAATCCTAGCATGATAAAGAAGATTCAAAGAGAGTGAGATGCCAGCTCCTTTCATTCAGTCAGTAGCTTCAAACATTTCTGGTATATGAAAAACATGTTTTTCAATGGCAAAAATCAATGAATATTGTAAATGCACAAACAGTAATATCTCCACATTGCAAGGTGCAATTCTGAAATTTTTTGCTTTTTCCTGTTAATCCTAGCATGATAAACAAGATTCAAAGAGAGTGAGATGCCAGCTCCTTTCATTCAGTCAGTAGCTTCAAACATTTCTGGTATATGAAAAACATGTTTTTCAATGGCAAAAATCAATGAATATTGTAAATGCACAAACAGTAATATCTCCACATTGCAAGGTGAAATTCTGAAATTTTTTGCTTTTTCCTGTTAATCCTAGCATGATAAAGAAGATTCAAAGAGAGTGAGATGCCAGCTCCTTTCATTCAGTCAGTAGCTTCAAACATTTCTGGTATATGAAAAACATGTTTTTCAATGGCAAAAATCAATGAATATTGTAAATGCACAAACAGTAATATCTCCACATTGCAAGGTGCAATTCTGAAATTTTTTGCTTTTTCCTGCTAATCCTAGCATGATAAAGAAGATTCAAAGAGAGGGAGATGCCAGCTCCTTTCATTCAGTCAGTAGCTTCAATCATTTCTGGACATTTTTCAATGGCAAAAATCAATGAATATTGTAAATGCACAAACAGTAATTTCTCCGCATTGCAAGGTGCAATTCTGAAATTTTTTGCTTTTTCCTGCTCCTCTTAGCATGATAAAGAAGATTCAAAGAGAGTGAGATGACAGCTCCTTTCATTCAGTCAGTAGCTTCAATCATTTCTGGACGTTTTTCAATGGCAAAAATCAATGAATATTGTAAATGCACAAACAGTAATTTCTCCGCATTGCAAGGTGCAATTCTGAAATTTTTTGCTTTTTCCTGCTCCTCTTAGCATGATAAAGAAGATTCAAAGAGAGTGAGGTGCCAGCTCCTTTCATTCAGTCAGGAGCTTCAAACATTTCTGGTATATGAATAACATGTTTTTCAATGGCAAAAATCAATGAATATTGTAAATGCACAAACAGTAATTTCACCGCATTGCAAGGTGCAATTCTGAAATTTTTTGCTTTTTCCTGCTCCTCTTAGCATGATAAAGAAGATTCAAAGAGAGTGAGATGCCAGCTCCTTTCATTCAGTCAGTAGCTTCAATCATTTCTGGACGTTTTTCAATGGCAAAAATCAATGAATATTGTAAATGCACAAACAGTAATTTCTCCGCATTGCAAGGTGCAATTCTGAAATTTTTTGCTTTTTCCTGCTCCTCTTAGCATGATAAACAAGATTCAAAGAGAGTGAGATGCCAGCTCCTTTCATTCAGTCAGTAGCTTCAATCATTTCTGGACGTTTTTCAATGGCAAAAATCATTGAATATTGTAAATGCACAAACAGTAATTTCTCCGCATTGCAAGGTGCAATTCTGAAATTTTTTACTTTTTCCTGCTCCTCTTAGCATGATAAAGAAGATTCAAAGAGAGTGAGATGCCAGCTCCTTTCATTCAGTCAGTAGCTTCAATCATTTCTGGTATATGAATAACATGATGTTTTTCATTCGCAAAAATCAATGAATATTGTAAATGCACAAACAGTAATTTCTCCGCATTGCAAGGTGCAATTCTGAAATTTTTTGCTTTTTCCTGCTCCTCTTAGCATGATAAAGAAGATTCAAAGAGAGTGAGATGCCAGCTCCTTTCATTCAGTCAGTAGCTTCAATCATTTCTGGATGTTTTTCAATGGCAAAAATCAATGAATATTGTAAATGCACAAACAGTAATATCTCCACATTGCAAGGTGCAATTCTGAAATTTTTTGCTTTTTCCTGTTAATCCTAGCATGATAAAGAAGATTCAAAGAGAGTGAGATGCCAGCTCCTTTCATTCAGTCAGTAGCTTCAAACATTTCTGGTATATGAAAAACATGTTTTTCAATGGCAAAAATCAATGAATATTGTAAATGCACAAACAGTAATATCTCCACATTGCAAGGTGCAATTCTGAAATTTTTTGCTTTTTCCTGCTAATCCTAGCATGATAAAGAAGATTCAAAGAGAGTGAGATGCCAGCTCCTTTCATTCAGTCAGTAGCTTCAAACATTTCTGGTATATGAAAAACACATGTTTTTCAATGGCAAAAATCAATGAATATTGTAAATGCACAAACAGTAATATCTCCACATTGCAAGGTGCAATTCTGAAATTTTTTGCTTTTTCCTGCTAATCCTAGCATGATAAAGAAGATTCAAAGAGAGTGAGATGCCAGATCCTTTCATTCAGTCAGTAGCTTCAAACATTTCTGGTATATGAAAAACATGTTTTTCAATGGCAAAAATCAATGAATATTGTAAATGCACAAACAGTAATATCTCCACATTGCAAGGTGCAATTCTGAAATTTTTAGCTTTTTCCTGTTAATCCTAGCATGATAAAGAAGATTCAAAGAGAGTGAGATGCCAGCTCCTTTCATTCAGTCAGTAGCTTCAAACATTTCTGGACGTTTTTCAATGGCAAAAATCAATGAATATTGTAAATGCACAAACAGTAATATCTCCACATTGCAAGGTGCAATTCTGAAATTTTTTGCTTTTTCCTGTTAATCCTAGCATGATAAAGAAGATTCAAAGAGAGTGAGATGCCAGCTCCTTTCATTCAGTCAGTAGCTTCAAACATTTCTGGTATATGAAAAACATTTTTCAATGGCAAAAATCAATGAATATTGTAAATGCACAAACAGTAATATCTCCACATTGCAAGGTGCAATTCTGAAATTTTTTGCTTTTTCCTGCTAATCCTAGCATGATAAAGAAGATTCAAAGAGAGTGAGATGCCAGCTCCTTTCATTCAGTCAGTAGCTTCAAACATTTCTGGTATATGAAAAACATGTTTTTCAATGGCAAAAATCAATGAATATTGTGAATGCACAAACAGTAATATCTCCACATTGCAAGGTGCAATTCTGAAATTTTTTGCTTTTTCCTGCTAATCCTAGCATGATAAAGAAGATTCAAAGAGAGTGAGATGCCAGCTCCTTTCATTCAGTCAGTAGCTTCAAACATTTCTGGACGTTTTTCAATGGCAAAAATCAATGAATATTGTAAATGCACAAACAGTAATATCTCCACATTGCAAGGTGCAATTCTGAAATTTTTTGCTTTTTCCTGTTAATCCTAGCATGATAAAGAAGATTCAAAGAGAGTGAGATGCCAGCTCCTTTCATTCAGTCAGTAGCTTCAAACATTTCTGGTATATGAAAAACATGTTTTTCAATGGCAAAAATCAATGAATATTGTAAATGCACAAACAGTAATATCTCCACATTGCAAGGTGCAATTCTGAAATTTTTTGCTTTTTCCTGTTAATCCTAGCATGATAAACAAGATTCAAAGAGAGTGAGATGCCAGCTCCTTTCATTCAGTCAGTAGCTTCAAACATTTCTGGTATATGAAAAACATGTTTTTCAATGGCAAAAATCAATGAATATTGTAAATGCACAAACAGTAATATCTCCACATTGCAAGGTGAAATTCTGAAATTTTTTGCTTTTTCCTGTTAATCCTAGCATGATAAAGAAGATTCAAAGAGAGTGAGATGCCAGCTCCTTTCATTCAGTCAGTAGCTTCAAACATTTCTGGTATATGAAAAACATGTTTTTCAATGGCAAAAATCAATGAATATTGTAAATGCACAAACAGTAATATCTCCACATTGCAAGGTGCAATTCTGAAATTTTTTGCTTTTTCCTGCTAATCCTAGCATGATAAAGAAGATTCAAAGAGAGGGAGATGCCAGCTCCTTTCATTCAGTCAGTAGCTTCAATCATTTCTGGACATTTTTCAATGGCAAAAATCAATGAATATTGTAAATGCACAAACAGTAATTTCTCCGCATTGCAAGGTGCAATTCTGAAATTTTTTGCTTTTTCCTGCTCCTCTTAGCATGATAAAGAAGATTCAAAGAGAGTGAGATGACAGCTCCTTTCATTCAGTCAGTAGCTTCAATCATTTCTGGACGTTTTTCAATGGCAAAAATCAATGAATATTGTAAATGCACAAACAGTAATTTCTCCGCATTGCAAGGTGCAATTCTGAAATTTTTTGCTTTTTCCTGCTCCTCTTAGCATGATAAAGAAGATTCAAAGAGAGTGAGGTGCCAGCTCCTTTCATTCAGTCAGGAGCTTCAAACATTTCTGGTATATGAATAACATGTTTTTCAATGGCAAAAATCAATGAATATTGTAAATGCACAAACAGTAATTTCACCGCATTGCAAGGTGCAATTCTGAAATTTTTTGCTTTTTCCTGCTCCTCTTAGCATGATAAAGAAGATTCAAAGAGAGTGAGATGCCAGCTCCTTTCATTCAGTCAGTAGCTTCAATCATTTCTGGACGTTTTTCAATGGCAAAAATCAATGAATATTGTAAATGCACAAACAGTAATTTCTCCGCATTGCAAGGTGCAATTCTGAAATTTTTTGCTTTTTCCTGCTCCTCTTAGCATGATAAACAAGATTCAAAGAGAGTGAGATGCCAGCTCCTTTCATTCAGTCAGTAGCTTCAATCATTTCTGGACGTTTTTCAATGGCAAAAATCATTGAATATTGTAAATGCACAAACAGTAATTTCTCCGCATTGCAAGGTGCAATTCTGAAATTTTTTACTTTTTCCTGCTCCTCTTAGCATGATAAAGAAGATTCAAAGAGAGTGAGATGCCAGCTCCTTTCATTCAGTCAGTAGCTTCAATCATTTCTGGTATATGAATAACATGATGTTTTTCATTCGCAAAAATCAATGAATATTGTAAATGCACAAACAGTAATTTCTCCGCATTGCAAGGTGCAATTCTGAAATTTTTTGCTTTTTCCTGCTCCTCTTAGCATGATAAAGAAGATTCAAAGAGAGTGAGATGCCAGCTCCTTTCATTCAGTCAGTAGCTTCAATCATTTCTGGATGTTTTTCAATGGCAAAAATCAATGAATATTGTAAATGCACAAACAGTAATTTCTCCGCATTGCAAGGTGCAATTCTGAAATTTTTTGCTTTTTCCTGCTCCTCTTAGCATGATAAAGAAGATTCAAAGAGAGTGAGATGCCAGCTCCTTTCCTTCAGTCAGTAGCTTCAATCATTTCTGGTATATGAATAACATGATGTTTTTCAATGGCAAAAATCAATGAATTTTGTAAATGCACAAACAGTAATTTCTCCGCATTGCAAGGCGCAATTCTGAAATTTTTTGCTTTTTCCTGCTCCTCTTAGCATGATAAAGAAGATTCAAAGAGAGTGAGATGCCAGCTCTTTTCATTCAGTCAGTAGCTTCAATCATTTCTGGACATTTTTCAATGGCAAAAATCAATGAATATTGTAAATGCACAAACAGTAATTTCTCCGCATTGCAAGGTGCAATTCTGAAATTTTTTGCTTTTTCCTGCTCCTCTTAGCATGATAAAGAAGATTCAAAGAGAGTGAGATGCCAGCTCCTTTCATTCAGTCAGTAGCTTCAATCATTTCTGGACGTTTTTCAATGGCAAAAATCAATGAATATTGTAAATGCACAAACAGTAATTTCTCCGCATTGCAAGGTGCAATTCTGAAATTTTTTGCTTTTTCCTGCTCCTCTTAGCATGATAAAGAAGATTCAAAGAGAGTGAGATGCCAGCTCCTTTCATTCAGTCAGTACCTTCAATCATTTCTGGACGTTTTTCAATGGCAAAAATCAATGAATATTGTAAATGCACAAACAGTAATTTCTCCGCATTGCAAGGTGCAATTCTGAAATTTTTTGCTTTTTCCTGCTCCTCTTAGCATGATAAAGAAGATTCAAAGAGAGTGAGATGCCAGCTCCTTTCATTCAGTCAGTAGCTTCAATCATTTCTGGACGTTTTTCAATGGCAAAAATCAATGAATATTGTAAATGCACAAACTGTAATTTCTCCGCATTGCAAGGTGCAATTCTGAAATTTTTTGCTTTTTCCTGCTCCTCTTAGCATGATAAAGAAGATTCAAAGAGAGTGAGATGCCAGCTCCTTTCATTCTGTCAGTAGCTTCAATCATTTCTGGTATATGAATAACATGATGTTTTTCAATAGCAAAAATCAATGAATATTGTAAATGCACAAACAGTAATTTCTCCGCATTGCAAGGTGCAATTCTGAAATTTTTTGCTTTTTCCTGCTCCTCTTAGCATGATAAAGAAGATTCAAAGAGAGTGAGATGCCAGCTCCTTTCATTCAGTCAGTAGCTTCAATCATTTCTGGACATTTTTCAATGGCAAAAATCAATGAATATTGTAAATGCACAAACAGTAATTTCTCCGCATTGCAAGGTGCAATTCTGAAATTTTTTGCTTTTTCCTGCTCCTGTTAGCATGATAAACAAGATTCAAAGAGAGTGAGATGCCATCTCCTTTCATTCAGTCAGTAGCTTCAATCATTTCTGGACGTTTTTCAATGGCAAAAATCAATGAATATTGTAAATGTACAAACAGTAATTTCTCCGCATTGCAAGGTGCAATTCTGAAATTTTTTGCTTTTTCCTGCTCCTCTTAGCATGATAAAGAAGATTCAAAGAGAGTGAGATGCCAGCTCCTTTCATTCAGTCAGTAGCTTCAATCATTTCTGGTATATGAATAACATGATGTTTTTCAATGGCAAAAATCAATGAATATTGTAAATGCACAAACAGTAATTTCTCCGCATTGCAAGGTGCAATTCTGAAATTTTTTGCTTTTTCCTGCTCCTCTTAGCATGATAAAGAAGATTCAAAGAGAGTGAGATGCCAGCTCCTTTCATTCAGTCAGTAGCTTCAATCATTTCTGGACGTTTTTCAATGGCAAAAATCAATGAATATTGTAAATGCACAAACAGTAATTTCTCCGCATTGCAAGGTGCAATTCTGAAATTTTTTGCTTTTTCCTGCTCCTCTTAGCATGATAAACAAGATTCAAAGAGAGTGAGATGCCAGCTCCTTTCATTCAGTCAGTAGCTTCAATCATTTCTGGACGTTTTTCAATGGCAAAAATCATTGAATATTGTAAATGCACAAACAGTAATTTCTACG
Organism: Phyllobates terribilis; assembly: GCF_046119375.1. Classification (NCBI taxonomy): domain Eukaryota; kingdom Metazoa; phylum Chordata; class Amphibia; order Anura; family Dendrobatidae; genus Phyllobates; species Phyllobates terribilis. Next base: position 27,652 of record NW_027370515.1, on the reverse strand, counting down.
CATTGCAAGGTGCAATTCTGAAATTTTTTACTTTTTCCTGCTCCTCTTAGCATGATAAAGAAGATTCAAAGAGAGTGAGATGCCAGCTCCTTTCATTCAGTCAGTAGCTTCAATCATTTCTGGTATATGAATAACATGATGTTTTTCAATCGCAAAAATCAATGAATATTGTAAATGCACAAACAGTAATTTCTCCGCATTGCAAGGTGCAATTCTGAAATTTTATGCTTTTTCCTGCTCCTCTTAGCATGATAAAGAAGATTCAAAGAGAGTGAGATGCCAGCTCCTTTCATTCAGTCAGTAGCTACAATCATTTCTGGATGTTTTTCAATGGCAAAAATCAATGAATATTGTAAATGCACAAACAGTAATTTCTCCGCATTGCAAGGTGCAATTCTGAAATTTTTTGCTTTTTCCTGCTCCTCTTAGCATGATAAAGAAGATTCAAAGAGAGTGAGATGCCAGCTCCTTTCCTTCAGTCAGTAGCTTCAATCATTTCTGGTATATGAATAACATGATGTTTTTCAATGGCAAAAATCAATGAATTTTGTAAATGCACAAACAGTAATTTCTCCGCATTGCAAGGCGCAATTCTGAAATTTTTTGCTTTTTCCTGCTCCTCTTAGCATGATAAAGAAGATTCAAAGAGAGGGAGATGCCAGCTCCTTTCATTCAGTCAGTAGCTTCAATCATTTCTGGACATTTTTCAATGGCAAAAATCAATGAATATTGTAAATGCACAAACAGTAATTTCTCCGCATTGCAAGGTGCAATTCTGAAATTTTTTGCTTTTTCCTGCTCCTCTTAGCATGATAAAGAAGATTCAAAGAGAGTGAGATGCCAGCTCCTTTCATTCAGTCAGTAGCTTCAATCATTTCTGGACGTTTTTCAATGGCAAAAATCAATGAATATTGTAAATGCACAAACAGTAATTTCTCCGCATTGCAAGGTGCAATTCTGAAATTTTTTGCTTTTTCCTGCTCCTCTTAGCATGATAAAGAAGATTCAAAGAGAGTGATATGCCAGCTCCTTTCATTCAGTCAGTACCTTCAATCATTTCTGGACGTTTTTCAATGGCAAAAATCAATGAATATTGTAAATGCACAAACAGTAATTTCTCCGCATTGCAAGGTGCAATTCTGAAATTTTTTGCTTTTTCCTGCTCCTCTTAGCATGATAAAGAAGATTCAAAGAGAGTGAGATGCCAGCTCCTTTCATTCAGTCAGTAGCTTCAATCATTTCTGGACGTTTTTCAATGGCAAAAATCAATGAATATTGTAAATGCACAAACTGTAATTTCTCCGCATTGCAAGGTGCAATTCTGAAATTTTTTGCTTTTTCCTGCTCCTCTTAGCATGATAAAGAAGATTCAAAGAGAGTGAGATGCCAGCTCCTTTCATTCAGTCAGTAGCTTCAATCATTTCTGGTATATGAATAACATGATGTTTTTCAATAGCAAAAATCAATGAATATTGTAAATGCACAAACAGTAATTTCTCCGCATTGCAAGGTGCAATTCTGAAATTTTTTGCTTTTTCCTGCTCCTCTTAGCATGATAAAGAAGATTCAAAGAGAGTGAGATGCCAGCTCCTTTCATTCAGTCAGTAGCTTCAATCATTTCTGGACTTTTTTCAATGGCAAAAATCAATGAATATTGTAAATGCACAAACAGTAATTTCTCCACATTGCAAGGTGCAATTCTGAAATTTTTTGCTTTTTCCTGCTCCTCTTAGCATGATAAACAAGATTCAAAGAGAGTGAGATGCCAGCTCCATTCAGTCAGTAGCTTCAATCATTTCTGGACGTTTTTCAATGGCAAAAATCATTGAATATTGTAAATGCACAAACAGTAATTTCTCCGCATTGCAAGGTGCAATTCTGAAATTTTTTACTTTTTCCTGCTCCTCTTAGCATGATAAAGAAGATTCAAAGAGAGTGAGATGCCAGCTCCTTTCATTCAGTCAGTAGCTTCAATCATTTCTGGACGTTTTTCAATGGCAAAAATCAATGAATATTGTAAATGCACAAACAGTAATTTCTCCGCATTGCAAGGTGCAATTCTGAAATTTTTTGCTTTTTCCTGCTCCTCTTAGCATGATAAAGAAGATTCAAAGAGAGTGAGATGCCAGCTCCTTTCCTTCAGTCAGTAGCTTCAATCATTTCTGGTATATGAATAACATGATGTTTTTCAATGGCAAAAATCAATGAATTTTGTAAATGCACAAACAGTAATTTCTCCGCATTGCAAGGCGCAATTCTGAAATTTTTTGCTTTTTCCTGCTCCTCTTAGCATGATAAAGAAGATTCAAAGAGAGTGAGATGCCAGCTCCTTTCATTCAGTCAGTAGCTTCAATCATTTCTGGACATTTTTCAATGGCAAAAATCAATGAATATTGTAAATGCACAAACAGTAATTTCTCCGCATTGCAAGGTGCAATTCTGAAATTTTTTGCTTTTTCCTGCTCCTCTTAGCATGATAAAGAAGATTCAAAGAGAGTGAGATGCCAGCTCCTTTCATTCAGTCAGTAGCTTCAATCATTTCTGGACGTTTTTCAATGGCAAAAATCAATGAATATTGTAAATGCACAAACAGTAATTTCTCCGCATTGCAAGGTGCAATTCTGAAATTTTTTGCTTTTTCCTGCTCCTCTTAGCATGATAAAGAAGATTCAAAGAGAGTGAGGTGCCAGCTCCTTTCATTCAGTCAGGAGCTTCAAACATTTCTGGTATATGAATAACATGTTTTTCAATGGCAAAAATCAATGAATATTGTAAATGCACAAACAGTAATTTCTCCGCATTGCAAGGTGCAATTCTGAAATTTTTTGCTTTTTCCTGCTCCTCTTAGCATGATAAAGAAGATTCAAAGAGAGTGAGATGCCAGCTCCTTTCATTCAGTCAGTAGCTTCAATCATTTCTGGATGTTTTTCAATGGCAAAAATCAATGAATATTGTAAATGCACAAACTATAATTTCTCCGCATTGCAAGGTGCAATTCTGAAATTTTTTGCTTTTTCCTGCTCCTCTTAGCATGATAAAGAAGATTCAAAGAGAGTGAGATTCCAGCTCCTTTCATTCAGTCAGTAGCTTCAATCATTTCTGGACGTTTTTCAATGGCAAAAATCAATGAATATTGTAAATGCACAAACAGTAATTTCTCCGCATTGCAGGGTGCAATTCTGAAATTTTTTGCTTTTTCCTGCTCCTCTTAGCATGATAAAGAAGATTCAAAGAGAGTGAGATGCCAGCTCCTTTCATTCAGTCAGTAGCTTCAAACATTTCTGGTATATGAATAACATGATGTTTTTCAATGGCAAAAATCAATGAATATTGTAAATGCACAAACAGTAATTTCTCCGCATTGCAAGGTGCAAGTCTGAAATTTTTTGCTTTTTCCTGCTCCTCTTAGCATGATAAAGAAGATTCAAAGAGAGTGAGATGCCAGCTCCTTTCATTCAATCAGTAGCTTCAAACATTTCTGGTATATGAATAACATGATGTTTTTCAATGGCAAAAATCAATGAATATTGTAAATGCACAAACAGTAATTTCTCCGCATTGCAAGGTGCAAGTCTGAAATTTTTTGCTTTATCCTGCTCCTCTTAGCATGATAAAGAAGATTCAAAGAGAGTGAGATGCCAGCTCCTTTCATTCAGTCAGTAGCTTCAATCATTTCTGGTATATGAATAACATGATGTTTTTCAATGGCAAAAATCAATGAATATTGTAAATGCACAAACAGTAATTTCTCCGCATTGCAAGGTGCAATTCTGAAATTTTTTGCTTTTTCCTGCTCCTCTTAGCATGATAAAGAAGATTCAAAGAGAGTGAGATGCCAGCTCCTTTCATTCAGTCAGTAGCTTCAAACATTTCTGGTATATGAATAACATGATGTTTTTCAATGGCAAAAATCAATGAATATTGTAAATGCACAAACAGTAATTTCTCCGCATTGCAAGGTGCAATTCTGAAATTTTTTGCTTTTTCCTGCTCCTCTTAGCATGATAAAGAAGATTCAAAGAGAGTGAGATGCCAGCTCCTTTCATTCAGTCAGTAGCTTCAATCATTTCTGGACGTTTTTCAATGGCAAAAATCAATGAATATTGTAAATGCACAAACAGTAATTTCTCCGCATTGCAAGGTGCAATTCTGAAAATTTTTGCTTTTTCCTGCTCCTCTTAGCATGATAAAGAAGTTTCAAAGAGAGTGAGATGCCAGCTCCTTTCATTCAGTCAGTAGCTTCAATAATTTCTGGACGTTTTTCAATGGCAAAAATCAATGAATATTGTAAATGCACAAACAGTAATTTCTCCGCATTGCAAGGTGCAATTCTGAAATTTTTTGCTTTTTCCTGCTCCTCTTAGCATGATAAACAAGATTCAAAGAGAGTGAGATGCCAGCTCCTTTCATTCAGTCAGTAGCTTCAATCATTTCTGGACATTTTTCAATGGCAAAAATCAATGAATATTGTAAATGCACAAACAGTAATTTATCCGCATTGCAAGTGCAATTCTGAAATTTTTTGCTTTTTCCTGCTCCTCTTAGCATGATAATGAAGATTCAAAGAGAGTGAGATGCCAGCTCCTTTCATTCAGTCAGTAGCTTCAAACATTTCTGGTATATGAATAACATGATGTTTTTCAATGGCAAAAATCAATGAATATTGTAAATGCACAAACAGTAATTTCTCCGCATTGCAAGGTGCAATTCTGAAATTTTTTGCTTTTTCCTGCTCCTCTTAGCATGATAAAGAAGATTCAAAGAGAGTGAGATGCCAGCTCCTTTCATTCAGTCAGTAGCTTCAATCATTTCTGGACGTTTTTCAATGGCAAAAATCAATGAATATTGTAAATGCACAAACAGTAATTTCTCCGCATTGCAAGGTGCAATTCTGAAATTTTTTGCTTTTTCCTGCTCCTCTTAGCATGATAAAGAAGATTCAAAGAGAGTGAGTTGCCAGCTTCTTTCATTCAGTCAGTAGCTTCAAACATTTCTGGGATATGAATAACGATGTTTTTCAATGGCAAAAATCAATGAATATTGTAAATGCACAAACAGTAATTTCTCCGCATTGCAAGGTGCAATTCTGAAATTTTTGCTTTTTCCTGCTCCTCTTAGCATGATAAAGAAGATTCAAAGAGAGTGAGATGCCAGCTCCTTTCATTCAGTCAGTAGCTTCAATCATTTCTGGACGTTTTTCAATGGCAAAAATCAATGAATATTGTAAATGCACAAACAGTAATTTCTCCGCATTGCAAGGTGCAATTCTGAAATTTTTTGCTTTTTCCTGCTCCTCTTAGCATGATAAAGAAGATTCAAAGAGAGTGAGATGCCAGCTCCTTTCATTCAGTCAGTAGCTTCAATCATATCTGGACGTTTTTCAATGGCAAAAATCAATGAATATTGTAAATGCACAAACAGTAATTTCTCCGCATTGCAAGGTGCAATTCTGAAATTTTTTGCTTTTTCCTGCTCCTCTTAGCATGATAAAGAAGATTCAAAGAGAGTGAGATGCCAGCTCCTTTCATTCAGTCAGTAGCTTCAATCATTTCTGGTATATGAATAACATGATGTTTTTCAATGGCAAAAATCAATGAATATTGTAAATGCACAAACAGTAATTTCTCCGCATTGCAAGTTGCAATTCTGAAATTTTTTGCTTTTTCCTGCTCCTCTTAGCATGATAAAGAAGATTCAAAGAGAGTGAGATGCCAGCTCCTTTCATTCAGTCAGTAGCTTCAATCATTTCTGGACGTTTTTCAATGGCAAAAATCAATGAATATTGTAAATGCACAAACAGTAATTTCTCCGCATTGCAAGGTGCAATTCTGAAATTTTTTGCTTTTCCTGCTCCTCTTAGCATGATAAAGAAGATTCAAAGAGAGTGAGATGCCAGCTCCTTTCATTCAGTCAGTAGCTTCAATCATTTCTGGATGTTTTTCAATGGCAAAAATCAATGAATATTGTAAATGCACAAACAGTAATTTCTCCGCATTGCAAGGTGCAATTCTGAAATTTTTTGCTTTTTCCTGCTAATCCTAGCATGATAAAGAAGATCCAAAGAGAGTGAGATGCCAGCTCCTTTCATTCAGTCAGTAGCTTCAAACATTTCTGGTATATGAAAAACATGTTTTTCAATGGCAAAAATCAATGAATATTGTAAATGCACAAACAGTAATATCTCCACATTGCAAGGTGCAATTCTGAAATTTTTTGCTTTTTCCTGCTAATCCTAGCATGATAAAGAAGATTCAAAGAGAGTGAGATGCCAGCTCCTTTCATTCAGTCAGTAGCTCAAACATTTCTGGTATATGAAAAACATGTTTTTCAATGGCAAAAATCAATGAATATTGTAAATGCACAAACAGTAATATCTCCACATTGCAAGGTGCAATTCTGAAATTTTTTGCTTTTTCCTGCTTGCTAATCCTAGCATGATAAAGAAGATTCAAAGAGAGTGAGATGCCAGCTCCTTTCATTCAGTCAGTAGCTTCAAACATTTCTGGACGTTTTTCAATGGCAAAAATCAATGAATATTGTAAATGCACAAACAGTAATATCTCCACATTGCAAGGTGCAATTCTGAAATTTTTTGCTTTTTCCTGTTAATCCTAGCATGATAAAGAAGATTCAAAGAGAGTGAGATGCCAGCTCCTTTCATTCAGTCAGTAGCTTCAAACATTTCTGGACGTTTTTCAATGGCAAAAATCAATGAATATTGTAAATGCACAAACAGTAATATCTCCACATTGCAAGGTGCAATTCTGAAATTTTTTGCTTTTTCCTGTTAATCCTAGCATGATAAAGAAGATTCAAAGAGAGTGAGATGCCAGCTCCTTTCATTCAGTCAGTAGCTTCAAACATTTCTGGTATATGAAAAACATGTTTTTCAATGGCAAAAATCAATGAATATTGTAAATGCACAAACAGTAATATCTCCACATTGCAAGGTGCAATTCTGAAATTTTTTGCTTTTTCCTGTTAATCCTAGCATGATAAAGAAGATTCAAAGAGAGTGAGATGCCAGCTCCTTTCATTCAGTCAGTAGCTTCAAACATTTCTGGTATATGAAAAACATGTTTTTCAATGGCAAAAATCAATGAATATTTTAAATGCACAAACAGTAATATCTCCACATTGCAAGGTGCAATTCTGAAATTTTTTGCTTTTTCCTGCTAATCCTAGCATGATAAAGAAGATTCAAAGAGAGTGAGATGCCAGCTCCTTTCATTCAGTCAGTAGCTTCAAACATTTCTGGACGTTTTTCAATGGCAAAAATCAATGAATATTGTAAATGCACAAACAGTAATATCTCCACATTGCAAGGTGCAATTCTGAAATTGTTTGCTTTTTCCTGTTAATCCTAGCATGATAAAGAAGATTCAAAGAGAGTGAGATGCCAGCTCCTTTCATTCAGTCAGTAGCTTCAAACATTTCTGGTATATGAAAAACATGTTTTTCAATGGCAAAAATCAATGAATATTGTAAATGCACAAACAGTAATATCTCCACATTGCAAGGTGCAATTCTGAAATTTTTTGCTTTTTCCTGCTAATCCTAGCATGATAAAGAAGATTCAAAGAGAGTGAGATGCCAGCTCCTTTCATTCAGTCAGTAGCTTCAAACATTTCTGGTATGTGAAAAACACATGTTTTTCAATGGCAAAAATCAATGAATATTGTAAATGCACAAACAGTAATATCTCCACATTGCAAGGTGCAATTCTGAAATTTTTTGCTTTTTCCTGGCATGATAAAGAAGATTCAAAGAGAGTGAGATGCCAGCTCCTTTCATTCAGTCAGTAGCTTCAAACATTTCTGGTATATGAAAAACATGTTTTTCAATGGCAAAAATCAATGAATATTGTAAATGCACAAACAGTAATATCTCCACATTGCAAGGTGCAATTCTGAAATTTTTAGCTTTTTCCTGTTAATCCTAGCATGATAAAGAAGATTCAAAGAGAGTGAGATGCCAGCTCCTTTCATTCAGTCAGTAGCTTCAAACATTTCTGGACGTTTTTCAATGGCAAAAATCAATGAATATTGTAAATGCACAAACAGTAATATCTCCACATTGCAAGGTGCAATTCTGAAATTTTTTGCTTTTTCCTGTTAATCCTAGCATGATAAAGAAGATTCAAAGAGAGTGAGATGCCAGCTCCTTTCATTCAGTCAGTAGCTTCAAACATTTCTGGTATATGAAAAACGTTTTTCAATGGCAAAAATCAATGAATATTGTAAATGCACAAACAGTAATATCTCCACATTGCAAGGTGCAATTCTGAAATTTTTTGCTTTTTCCTGCTAATCCTAGCATGATAAAGAAGATTCAAAGAGAGTGAGATGCCAGCTCCTTTCATTCAGTCTGTAGCTTCAAACATTTCTGGTATATGAAAAACATGTTTTTCAATGGCAAAAATCAATGAATATTGTAAATGCACAAACAGTAATATCTCCACATTGCAAGGTGCAATTCTGAAATTTTTTGCTTTTTCCTGCTAATCCTAGCATGATAAAGAAGATTCAAAGAGAGTGAGATGCCAGCTCCTTTCATTCAGTCAGTAGCTTCAAACATTTCTGGATGTTTTTCAATGGCAAAAATCAATGAATATTGTAAATGCACAAACAGTAATATCTCCACATTGCAAGGTGCAATTCTGAAATTTTTTGCTTTTTCCTGTTAATCCTAGCATGATAAAGAAGATTCAAAGAGAGTGAGATGCCAGCTCCTTTCATTCAGTCAGTAGCTTCAAACATTTCTGGTATATGAAAAACGTTTTTCAATGGCAAAAATCAATGAATATTGTAAATGCACAAACAGTAATATCTCCACATTGCAAGGTGCAATTCTGAAATTTTTTGCTTTTTCCTGCTAATCCTAGCATGATAAAGAAGATTCAAAGAGAGTGAGATGCCAGCTCCTTTCATTCAGTCAGTAGCTTCAAACATTTCTGGTATATGAAAAACATGTTTTTCAATGGCAAAAATCAATGAATATTGTAAATGCACAAACAGTAATATCTCCACATTGCAAGGTGCAATTCTGAAATTTTTTGCTTTTTCCTGTTAATCCTAGCATGATAAAGAAGATTCAAAGAGAGTGACATGCCAGCTCCTTTCATTCAGTCAGTAGCTTCAAACATTTCTGGTATATGAAAAACATGTTTTTCAATGGCAAAAATCAATGAATATTGTAAATGCACAAACAGTAATATCTCCACATTGCAAGGTGCAATTCTGAAATTTTTTGCTTTTTCCTGCTAATCCTAGCATGATAAAGAAGATTCAAAGAGAGTGAGATGCCAGCTCCTTTCATTCAGTCAGTAGCTTCAAACATTTCTGGACGTTTTTCAATGGCAAAAATCAATGAATATTGTAAATGCACAAACAGTAATATCTCCACATTGCAAGGTGCAATTCTGAAATTTTTTGCTTTTTCCTGTTAATCCTAGCATGATAAAGAAGATTCAAAGAGAGTGAGATGCCAGCTCCTTTCATTCAGTCAGTAGCTTCAAACATTTCTGGTATATGAAAAACATGTTTTTCAATGGCAAAAATCAATGAATATTGTAAATGCACAAACAGTAATATCTCCACATTGCAAGGTGCAATTCTGAAATTTTTTGCTTTTTCCTGCTAATCCTAGCATGATAAAGAAGATTCAAAGAGAGTGAGATGCCAGCTCCTTTCATTCAGTCAGTAGCTTCAAACATTTCTGGTATATGAAAAACACATGTTTTTCAATGGCAAAAATCAATGAATATTGTAAATGCACAAACAGTAATATCTCCACATTGCAAGGTGCAATTCTGAAATTTTTTGCTTTTTCCTGCTAATCCTAGCATGATAAAGAAGATTCAAAGAGAGTGAGATGCCAGCTCCTTTCATTCAGTCAGTAGCTTCAAACATTTCTGGTATATGAAAAACATGTTTTTCAATGGCAAAAATCAATGAATATTGTAAATGCACAAACAGTAATATCTCCACATTGCAAGGTGCAATTCTGAAATTTTTAGCTTTTTCCTGTTAATCCTAGCATGATAAAGAAGATTCAAAGAGAGTGAGATGCCAGCTCCTTTCATTCAGTCAGTAGCTTCAAACATTTCTGGACGTTTTTCAATGGCAAAAATCAATGAATATTGTAAATGCACAAACAGTAATATCTCCACATTGCAAGGTGCAATTCTGAAATTTTTTGCTTTTTCCTGTTAATCCTAGCATGATAAAGAAGATTCAAAGAGAGTGAGATGCCAGCTCCTTTCATTCAGTCAGTAGCTTCAAACATTTCTGGTATATGAAAAACGTTTTTCAATGGCAAAAAGCAATGAATATTGTAAATGCACAAACAGTAATATCTCCACATTGCAAGGTGCAATTCTGAAATTTTTTGCTTTTTCCTGCTAATCCTAGCATGATAAAGAAGATTCAAAGAGAGTGAGATGTCAGCTCCTTTCATTCAGTCAGTAGCTTCAAACATTTCTGGTATATGAAAAACATGTTTTTCAATGGCAAAAATCAATGAATATTGTAAATGCACAAACAGTAATATCTCCACATTGCAAGGTGCAATTCTGAAATTTTTTGCTTTTTCCTGCTAATCCTAGCATGATAAAGAAGATTCAAAGAGAGTGAGATGCCAGCTCCTTTCATTCAGTCAGTAGCTTCAAACATTTCTGGACGTTTTTCAATGGCAAAAATCAATGAATATTGTAAATGCACAAACAGTAATATCTCCACATTGCAAGGTGCAATTCTGAAATTTTTTGCTTTTTACTGTTAATCCTAGCATGATAAAGAAGATTCAAAGAGAGTGAGATGCCAGCTCCTTTCATTCAGTCAGTAGCTTCAAACATTTCTGGTATATGAAAAACATGTTTTTCAATGGCAAAAATCAATGAATATTGTAAATGCACAAACAGTAATATCTCCACATTGCAAGGTGAAATTCTGAAATTTTTTGCTTTTTCCTGTTAATCCTAGCATGATAAAGAAGATTCAAAGAGAGTGAGATGCCAGCTCCTTTCATTCAGTCAGTAGCTTCAAACATTTCTGGTATATGAAAAACATGTTTTTCAATGGCAAAAATCAATGAATATTGTAAATGCACAAACAGTAATATCTCCACATTGCAAGGTGCAATTCTGAAATTTTTTGCTTTTTCCTGCTAATCCTAGCATGATAAAGAAGATTCAAAGAGAGTGAGATGCCAGCTCCTTTCTTTCAGTCAGTAGCTTCAATCATTTCTGGACATTTTTCAATGGCAAAAATCAATGAATATTGTAAATGCACAAACAGTAATTTCTCCGCATTGCAAGGTGCAATTCTGAAATTTTTTGCTTTTTCCTGCTCCTCTTAGCATGATAAAGAAGATTCAAAGAGAGTGAGATGACAGCTCCTTTCATTCAGTCAGTAGCTTCAATCATTTCTGGACGTTTTTCAATGGCAAAAATCAATGAATATTGTAAATGCACAAACAGTAATTTCTCCGCATTGCAAGGTGCAATTCTGAAATTTTTTGCTTTTTCCTGCTCCTCTTAGCATGATAAAGAAGATTCAAAGAGAGTGAGATGCCAGCTCCTTTCATTCAGTCAGTAGCTTCAAACATTTCTGGTATATGAAAAACATGTTTTTCAATGGCAAAAATCAATGAATATTGTAAATGCACAAACAGTAATATCTCCACATTGCAAGGTGCAATTCTGAAATTCTTTGCTTTTTCCTGCTAATCCTAGCATGATAAAGAAGATTCAAAGAGAGTGAGATGCCAGCTCCTTTCATTCAGTCAGTAGCTTCAAACATTTCTGGTATATGAAAAACATGTTTTTCAATGGCAAAAATCAATGAATATTGTAAGTGCACAAACAGTAATATCTCCACATTGCAAGGTGCAATTCTGAAATTTTTAGCTTTTTCCTGTTAATCCTAGCATGATAAAGAAGATTCAAAGAGAGTGAGATGCCAGCTCCTTTCATTCAGTCAGTAGCTTCAAACATTTCTGGACGTTTTTCAATGGCAAAAATCAATGAATATTGTAAATGCACAAACAGTAATATCTCCACATTGCAAGGTGCAATTCTGAAATTTTTTGCTTTTTCCTGTTAATCCTAGCATGATAAAGAAGATTCAAAGAGAGTGAGATGCCAGCTCCTTTCATTCAGTCAGTAGCTTCAAACATTTCTGGTATATGAAAAACATGTTTTTCAATGGCAAAAATCAATGAATATTGTAAATGCACAAACAGTAATATCTCCACATTGCAAGGTGCAATTCTGAAATTTTTTGCTTTTTCCTGCTAATCCTAGCATGATAAAGAAGATTCAAAGAGAGTGAGATGCCAGCTCCTTTCATTCAGTCAGTAGCTTCAAACATTTCTGGTATATGAAAAACATGTTTTTCAATGGCAAAAATCAATGAATATTGTAAATGCACAAACAGTAATATCTCCACATTGCAAGGTGCAATTCTGAAATTTTTTGCTTTTTCCTGCTAATCCTAGCATGATAAAGAAGATTCAAAGAGAGTGAGATGCCAGCTCCTTTCATTCAGTCAGTAGCTTCAAACATTTCTGGACGTTTTTCAATGGCAAAAATCAATGAATATTGTAAATGCACAAACAGTAATATCTCCACATTGCAAGGTGCAATTCTGAAATTTTTTGCTTTTTCCTGTTAATCCTAGCATGATAAAGAAGATTCAAAGAGAGTGAGATGCCAGCTCCTTTCATTCAGTCAGTAGCTTCAAACATTTCTGGTATATGAAAAACATGTTTTTCAATGGCAAAAATCAATGAATATTGTAAATGCACAAACAGTAATATCTCCACATTGCAAGGTGCAATTCTGAAATTTTTTGCTTTTTCCTGTTAATCCTAGCATGATAAAGAAGATTCAAAGAGAGTGAGATGCCAGCTCCTTTCATTCAGTCAGTAGCTTCAAACATTTCTGGTATATGAAAAACATGTTTTTCAATGGCAAAAATCAATGAATATTGTAAATGCACAAACAGTAATATCTCCACATTGCAAGGTGCAATTCTGAAATTTTTTGCTTTTTCCTGTTAATCCTAGCATGATAAAGAAGATTCAAAGAGAGTGACATGCCAGCTCCTTTCATTCAGTCAGTAGCTTCAAACATTTCTGGTATATGAAAAACATGTTTTTCAATGGCAAAAATCAATGAATATTGTAAATGCACAAACAGTAATATCTCCACATTGCAAGGTGCAATTCTGAAATTTTTTGCTTTTTCCTGCTAATCCTAGCATGATAAAGAAGATTCAAAGAGAGTGAGATGCCAGCTCCTTTCATTCAGTCAGTAGCTTCAAACATTTCTGGACGTTTTTCAATGGCAAAAATCAATGAATATTGTAAATGCACAAACAGTAATATCTCCACATTGCAAGGTGCAATTCTGAAATTTTTTGCTTTTTCCTGTTAATCCTAGCATGATAAAGAAGATTCAAAGAGAGTGAGATGCCAGCTCCTTTCATTCAGTCAGTAGCTTCAAACATTTCTGGTATATGAAAAACATGTTTTTCAATGGCAAAAATCAATGAATATTGTAAATGCACAAACAGTAATATCTCCACATTGCAAGGTGCAATTCTGAAATTTTTTGCTTTTTCCTGCTAATCCTAGCATGATAAAGAAGATTCAAAGAGAGTGAGATGCCAGCTCCTTTCATTCAGTCAGTAGCTTCAAACATTTCTGGTATATGAAAAACACATGTTTTTCAATGGCAAAAATCAATGAATATTGTAAATGCACAAACAGTAATATCTCCACATTGCAAGGTGCAATTCTGAAATTTTTTGCTTTTTCCTGCTAATCCTAGCATGATAAAGAAGATTCAAAGAGAGTGAGATGCCAGCTCCTTTCATTCAGTCAGTAGCTTCAAACATTTCTGGTATATGAAAAACATGTTTTTCAATGGCAAAAATCAATGAATATTGTAAATGCACAAACAGTAATATCTCCACATTGCAAGGTGCAATTCTGAAATTTTTAGCTTTTTCCTGTTAATCCTAGCATGATAAAGAAGATTCAAAGAGAGTGAGATGCCAGCTCCTTTCATTCAGTCAGTAGCTTCAAACATTTCTGGACGTTTTTCAATGGCAAAAATCAATGAATATTGTAAATGCACAAACAGTAATATCTCCACATTGCAAGGTGCAATTCTGAAATTTTTTGCTTTTTCCTGTTAATCCTAGCATGATAAAGAAGATTCAAAGAGAGTGAGATGCCAGCTCCTTTCATTCAGTCAGTAGCTTCAAACATTTCTGGTATATGAAAAACGTTTTTCAATGGCAAAAATCAATGAATATTGTAAATGCACAAACAGTAATATCTCCACATTGCAAGGTGCAATTCTGAAATTTTTTGCTTTTTCCTGCTAATCCTAGCATGATAAAGAAGATTCAAAGAGAGTGAGATGCCAGCTCCTTTCATTCAGTCAGTAGCTTCAAACATTTCTGGTATATGAAAAACATGTTTTTCAATGGCAAAAATCAATGAATATTGTAAATGCACAAACAGTAATATCTCCACATTGCAAGGTGCAATTCTGAAATTTTTTGCTTTTTCCTGCTAATCCTAGCATGATAAAGAAGATTCAAAGAGAGTGAGATGCCAGCTCCTTTCATTCAGTCAGTAGCTTCAAACATTTCTGGACGTTTTTCAATGGCAAAAATCAATGAATATTGTAAATGCACAAACAGTAATATCTCCACATTGCAAGGTGCAATTCTGAAATTTTTTGCTTTTTCCTGTTAATCCTAGCATGATAAAGAAGATTCAAAGAGAGTGAGATGCCAGCTCCTTTCATTCAGTCAGTAGCTTCAAACATTTCTGGTATATGAAAAACATGTTTTTCAATGGCAAAAATCAATGAATATTGTAAATGCACAAACAGTAATATCTCCACATTGCAAGGTGAAATTCTGAAATTTTTTGCTTTTTCCTGTTAATCCTAGCATGATAAAGAAGATTCAAAGAGAGTGAGATGCCAGCTCCTTTCATTCAGTCAGTAGCTTCAAACATTTCTGGTATATGAAAAACATGTTTTTCAATGGCAAAAATCAATGAATATTGTAAATGCACAAACAGTAATATCTCCACATTGCAAGGTGCAATTCTGAAATTTTTTGCTTTTTCCTGCTAATCCTAGCATGATAAAGAAGATTCAAAGAGAGTGAGATGCCAGCTCCTTTCATTCAGTCAGTAGCTTCAATCATTTCTGGACATTTTTCAATGGCAAAAATCAATGAATATTGTAAATGCACAAACAGTAATTTCTCCGCATTGCAAGGTGCAATTCTGAAATTTTTTGCTTTTTCCTGCTCCTCTTAGCATGATAAAGAAGATTCAAAGAGAGTGAGATGACAGCTCCTTTCATTCAGTCAGTAGCTTCAATCATTTCTGGACGTTTTTCAATGGCAAAAATCAATGAATATTGTAAATGCACAAACAGTAATTTCTCCGCATTGCAAGGTGCAATTCTGAAATTTTTTGCTTTTTCCTGCTCCTCTTAGCATGATAAAGAAGATTCAAAGAGAGTGAGATGCCAGCTCCTTTCATTCAGTCAGTAGCTTCAAACATTTCTGGTATATGAAAAACATGTTTTTCAATGGCAAAAATCAATGAATATTGTAAGTGCACAAACAGTAATATCTCCACATTGCAAGGTGCAATTCTGAAATTTTTAGCTTTTTCCTGTTAATCCTAGCATGATAAAGAAGATTCAAAGAGAGTGAGATGCCAGCTCCTTTCATTCAGTCAGTAGCTTCAAACATTTCTGGACGTTTTTCAATGGCAAAAATCAATGAATATTGTAAATGCACAAACAGTAATATCTCCACATTGCAAGGTGCAATTCTGAAATTTTTTGCTTTTTCCTGTTAATCCTAGCATGATAAAGAAGATTCAAAGAGAGTGAGATGCCAGCTCCTTTCATTCAGTCAGTAGCTTCAAACATTTCTGGTATATGAAAAACATGTTTTTCAATGGCAAAAATCAATGAATATTGTAAATGCACAAACAGTAATATCTCCACATTGCAAGGTGCAATTCTGAAATTTTTTGCTTTTTCCTGCTAATCCTAGCATGATAAAGAAGATTCAAAGAGAGTGAGATGCCAGCTCCTTTCATTCAGTCAGTAGCTTCAAACATTTCTGGTATATGAAAAACATGTTTTTCAATGGCAAAAATCAATGAATATTGTAAATGCACAAACAGTAATATCTCGACATTGCAAGGTGCAATTCTGAAATTTTTTGCTTTTTCCTGCTAATCCTAGCATGATAAAGAAGATTCAAAGAGAGTGAGATGCCAGCTCCTTTCATTCAGTCAGTAGCTTCAAACATTTCTGGACGTTTTTCAATGGCAAAAATCAATGAATATTGTAAATGCACAAACAGTAATATCTCCACATTGCAAGGTGCAATTCTGAAATTTTTTGCTTTTTCCTGTTAATCCTAGCATGATAAAGAAGATTCAAAGAGAGTGAGATGCCAGCTCCTTTCATTCAGTCAGTAGCTTCAAACATTTCTGGTATATGAAAAACATGTTTTTCAATGGCAAAAATCAATGAATATTGTAAATGCACAAACAGTAATATCTCCACATTGCAAGGTGCAATTCTGAAATTTTTTGCTTTTTCCTGCTAATCCTAGCATGATAAAGAAGATTCAAAGAGAGTGAGATGCCAGCTCCTTTCATTCAGTCAGTAGCTTCAAACATTTCTGGTATATGAAAAACACATGTTTTTCAATGGCAAAAATCAATGAATATTGTAAATGCACAAACAGTAATATCTCCACATTGCAAGGTGCAATTCTGAAATTTTTTGCTTTTTCCTGCTAATCCTAGCATGATAAAGAAGATTCAAAGAGAGTGAGATGCCAGCTCCTTTCATTCAGTCAGTAGCTTCAAACATTTCTGGTATATGAAAAACATGTTTTTCAATGGCAAAAATCAATGAATATTGTAAATGCACAAACAGTAATATCTCCACATTGCAAGGTGCAATTCTGAAATTTTTAGCTTTTTCCTGTTAATCCTAGCATGATAAAGAAGATTCAAAGAGAGTGAGATGCCAGCTCCTTTCATTCAGTCAGTAGCTTCAAACATTTCTGGACGTTTTTCAATGGCAAAAATCAATGAATATTGTAAATGCACAAACAGTAATATCTCCACATTGCAAGGTGCAATTCTGAAATTTTTTGCTTTTTCCTGTTAATCCTAGCATGATAAAGAAGATTCAAAGAGAGTGAGATGCCAGCTCCTTTCATTCAGTCAGTAGCTTCAAACATTTCTGGTATATGAAAAACGTTTTTCAATGGCAAAAATCAATGAATATTGTAAATGCACAAACAGTAATATCTCCACATTGCAAGGTGCAATTCTGAAATTTTTTGCTTTTTCCTGCTAATCCTAGCATGATAAAGAAGATTCAAAGAGAGTGAGATGCCAGCTCCTTTCATTCAGTCAGTAGCTTCAAACATTTCTGGTATATGAAAAACATGTTTTTCAATGGCAAAAATCAATGAATATTGTAAATGCACAAACAGTAATATCTCCACATTGCAAGGTGCAATTCTGAAATTTTTTGCTTTTTCCTGCTAATCCTAGCATGATAAAGAAGATTCAAAGAGAGTGAGATGCCAGCTCCTTTCATTCAGTCAGTAGCTTCAAACATTTCTGGACGTTTTTCAATGGCAAAAATCAATGAATATTGTAAATGCACAAACAGTAATATCTCCACATTGCAAGGTGCAATTCTGAAATTTTTTGCTTTTTCCTGTTAATCCTAGCATGATAAAGAAGATTCAAAGAGAGTGAGATGCCAGCTCCTTTCATTCAGTCAGTAGCTTCAAACATTTCTGGTATATGAAAAACATGTTTTTCAATGGCAAAAATCAATGAATATTGTAAATGCACAAACAGTAATATCTCCACATTGCAAGGTGAAATTCTGAAATTTTTTGCTTTTTCCTGTTAATCCTAGCATGATAAAGAAGATTCAAAGAGAGTGAGATGCCAGCTCCTTTCATTCAGTCAGTAGCTTCAAACATTTCTGGTATATGAAAAACATGTTTTTCAATGGCAAAAATCAATGAATATTGTAAATGCACAAACAGTAATATCTCCACATTGCAAGGTGCAATTCTGAAATTTTTTGCTTTTTCCTGCTAATCCTAGCATGATAAAGAAGATTCAAAGAGAGTGAGATGCCAGCTCCTTTCATTCAGTCAGTAGCTTCAATCATTTCTGGACATTTTTCAATGGCAAAAATCAATGAATATTGTAAATGCACAAACAGTAATTTCTCCGCATTGCAAGGTGCAATTCTGAAATTTTTTGCTTTTTCCTGCTCCTCTTAGCATGATAAAGAAGATTCAAAGAGAGTGAGATGACAGCTCCTTTCATTCAGTCAGTAGCTTCAATCATTTCTGGACGTTTTTCAATGGCAAAAATCAATGAATATTGTAAATGCACAAACAGTAATTTCTCCGCATTGCAAGGTGCAATTCTGAAATTTTTTGCTTTTTCCTGCTCCTCGTAGCATGATAAAGAAGATTCAAAGAGAGTGAGATGCCAGCTCCTTTCATTCAGTCAGTAGCTTCAAACATTTCTGGTATATGAAAAACATGTTTTTCAATGGCAAAAATCAATGAATATTGTAAGTGCACAAACAGTAATATCTCCACATTGCAAGGTGCAATTCTGAAATTTTTAGCTTTTTCCTGTTAATCCTAGCATGATAAAGAAGATTCAAAGAGAGTGAGATGCCAGCTCCTTTCATTCAGTCAGTAGCTTCAAACATTTCTGGACGTTTTTCAATGGCAAAAATCAATGAATATTGTAAATGCACAAACAGTAATATCTCCACATTGCAAGGTGCAATTCTGAAATTTTTTGCTTTTTCCTGTTAATCCTAGCATGATAAAGAAGATTCAAAGAGAGTGAGATGCCAGCTCCTTTCATTCAGTCAGTAGCTTCAAACATTTCTGGTATATGAAAAACATGTTTTTCAATGGCAAAAATCAATGAATATTGTAAATGCACAAACAGTAATATCTCCACATTGCAAGGTGCAATTCTGAAATTTTTTGCTTTTTCCTGCTAATCCTAGCATGATAAAGAAGATTCAAAGAGAGTGAGATGCCAGCTCCTTTCATTCAGTCAGTAGCTTCAAACATTTCTGGTATATGAAAAACATGTTTTTCAATGGCAAAAATCAATGAATATTGTAAATGCACAAACAGTAATATCTCCACATTGCAAGGTGCAATTCTGAAATTTTTTGCTTTTTCCTGCTAATCCTAGCATGATAAAGAAGATTCAAAGAGAGTGAGATGCCAGCTCCTTTCATTCAGTCAGTAGCTTCAAACATTTCTGGACGTTTTTCAATGGCAAAAATCAATGAATATTGTAAATGCACAAACAGTAATATCTCCACATTGCAAGGTGCAATTCTGAAATTTTTTGCTTTTTCCTGTTAATCCTAGCATGATAAAGAAGATTCAAAGAGAGTGAGATGCCAGCTCCTTTCATTCAGTCAGTAGCTTCAAACATTTCTGGACGTTTTTCAATGGCAAAAATCAATGAATATTGTAAATGCACAAACAGTAATATCTCCACATTGCAAGGTGCAATTCTGAAATTTTTTGCTTTTTCCTGTTAATCCTAGCATGATAAAGAAGATTCAAAGAGAGTGAGATGCCAGCTCCTTTCATTCAGTCAGTAGCTTCAAACATTTCTGGTATATGAAAAACATGTTTTTCAATGGCAAAAATAAATGAATATTGTAAATGCACAAACAGTAATATCTCCACATTGCAAGGTGCAATTCTGAAATTTTTTGCTTTTTCCTGTTAACCCTAGCATGATAAAGAAGATTCAAAGAGAGTGAGATGCCAGCTCCTTTCATTCAGTCAGTAGCTTCAAACATTTCTGGTATATGAAAAACATGTTTTTCAATGGCAAAAATCAATGAATATTTTAAATGCACAAACAGTAATATCTCCACATTGCAAGGTGCAATTCTGAAATTTTTTGCTTTTTCCTGCTAATCCTAGCATGATAAAGAAGATTCAAAGAGAGTGAGATGCCAGCTCCTTTCATTCAGTCAGTAGCTTCAAACATTTCTGGACGTTTTTCAATGGCAAAAATCAATGAATATTGTAAATGCACAAACAGTAATATCTCCACATTGCAAGGTGCAATTCTGAAATTTTTTGCTTTTTCCTGTTAATCCTAGCATGATAAAGAAGATTCAAAGAGAGTGAGATGCCAGCTCCTTTCATTCAGTCAGTAGCTTCAAACATTTCTGGTATATGAAAAACATGTTTTTCAATGGCAAAAATCAATGAATATTGTAAATGCACAAACAGTAATATCTCCACATTGCAAGGTGCAATTCTGAAATTTTTTGCTTTTTCCTGTTAATCCTAGCATGATAAAGAAGATTCAAAGAGAGTGAGATGCCAGCTCCTTTCATTCAGTCAGTAGCTTCAAACATTTCTGGACGTTTTTCAATGGCAAAAATCAATGAATATTGTAAATGCACAAACAGTAATATCTCCACATTGCAAGGTGCAATTCTGAAATTTTTTGCTTTTTCCTGTTAATCCTAGCATGATAAAGAAGATTCAAAGAGAGTGAGATGCCAGCTCCTTTCATTCAGTCAGTAGCTTCAAACATTTCTGGTATATGAAAAACATGTTTTTCAATGGCAAAAATCAATGAATATTGTAAATGCACAAACAGTAATATCTCCACATTGCAAGGTGCAATTCTGAAATTTTTTGCTTTTTCCTGTTAACCCTAGCATGATAAAGAAGATTCAAAGAGAGTGAGATGCCAGCTCCTTTCATTCAGTCAGTAGCTTCAAACATTTCTGGTATATGAAAAACATGTTTTTCAATGGCAAAAATCAATGAATATTTTAAATGCACAAACAGTAATATCTCCACATTGCAAGGTGCAATTCTGAAATTTTTTGCTTTTTCCTGCTAATCCTAGCATGATAAAGAAGATTCAAAGAGAGTGAGATGCCAGCTCCTTTCATTCAGTCAGTAGCTTCAAACATTTCTGGACGTTTTTCAATGGCAAAAATCAATGAATATTGTAAATGCACAAACAGTAATATCTCCACATTGCAAGGTGCAATTCTGAAATTTTTTGCTTTTTCCTGTTAATCCTAGCATGATAAAGAAGATTCAAAGAGAGTGAGATGCCAGCTCCTTTCATTCAGTCAGTAGCTTCAAACATTTCTGGTATATGAAAAACATGTTTTTCAATGGCAAAAATCAATGAATATTGTAAATGCACAAACAGTAATATCTCCACATTGCAAGGTGAAATTCTGAAATTTTTTGCTTTTTCCTGTTAATCCTAGCATGATAAAGAAGATTCAAAGAGAGTGAGATGCCAGCTCCTTTCATTCAGTCAGTAGCTTCAAACATTTCTGGTATATGAAAAACATGTTTTTCAATGGCAAAAATCAATGAATATTGTAAATGCACAAACAGTAATATCTCCACATTGCAAGGTGCAATTCTGAAATTTTTAGCTTTTTCCTGTTAATCCTAGCATGATAAAGAAGATTCAAAGAGAGTGAGATGCCAGCTCCTTTCATTCAGTCAGTAGCTTCAAACATTTCTGGACGTTTTTCAATGGCAAAAATCAATGAATATTGTAAATGCACAAACAGTAATATCTCCACATTGCAAGGTGCAATTCTGAAATTTTTTGCTTTTTCCTGTTAATCCTAGCATGATAAAGAAGATTCAAAGAGAGTGAGATGCCAGCTCCTTTCATTCAGTCAGTAGCTTCAAACATTTCTGGTATATGAAAAACGTTTTTCAATGGCAAAAAGCAATGAATATTGTAAATGCACAAACAGTAATATCTCCACATTGCAAGGTGCAATTCTGAAATTTTTTGCTTTTTCCTGCTAATCCTAGCATGATAAAGAAGATTCAAAGAGAGTGAGATGCCAGCTCCTTTCATTCAGTCAGTAGCTTCAAACATTTCTGGTATATGAAAAACATGTTTTTCAATGGCAAAAATCAATGAATATTGTAAATGCACAAACAGTAATATCTCCACATTGCAAGGTGCAATTCTGAAATTTTTTGCTTTTTCCTGCTAATCCTAGCATGATAAAGAAGATTCAAAGAGAGTGAGATGCCAGCTCCTTTCATTCAGTCAGTAGCTTCAAACATTTCTGGACGTTTTTCAATGGCAAAAATCAATGAATATTGTAAATGCACAAACAGTAATATCTCCACATTGCAAGGTGCAATTCTGAAATTTTTTGCTTTTTCCTGTTAATCCTAGCATGATAAAGAAGATTCAAAGAGAGTGAGATGCCAGCTCCTTTCATTCAGTCAGTAGCTTCAAACATTTCTGGTATATGAAAAACATGTTTTTCAATGGCAAAAATCAATGAATATTGTAAATGCACAAACAGTAATATCTCCACATTGCAAGGTGAAATTCTGAAATTTTTTGCTTTTTCCTGTTAATCCTAGCATGATAAAGAAGATTCAAAGAGAGTGAGATGCCAGCTCCTTTCATTCAGTCAGTAGCTTCAAACATTTCTGGTATATGAAAAACATGTTTTTCAATGGCAAAAATCAATGAATATTGTAAATGCACAAACAGTAATATCTCCACATTGCAAGGTGCAATTCTGAAATTTTTTGCTTTTTCCTGCTAATCCTAGCATGATAAAGAAGATTCAAAGAGAGTGAGATGCCAGCTCCTTTCATTCAGTCAGTAGCTTCAATCATTTCTGGACATTTTTCAATGGCAAAAATCAATGAATATTGTAAATGCACAAACAGTAATTTCTCCGCATTGCAAGGTGCAATTCTGAAATTTTTTGCTTTTTCCTGCTCCTCTTAGCATGATAAAGAAGATTCAAAGAGAGTGAGATGACAGCTCCTTTCATTCAGTCAGTAGCTTCAATCATTTCTGGACGTTTTTCAATGGCAAAAATCAATGAATATTGTAAATGCACAAACAGTAATTTCTCCGCATTGCAAGGTGCAATTCTGAAATTTTTTGCTTTTTCCTGCTCCTCTTAGCATGATAAAGAAGATTCAAAGAGAGTGAGATGCCAGCTCCTTTCATTCAGTCAGTAGCTTCAAACATTTCTGGTATATGAAAAACATGTTTTTCAATGGCAAAAATCAATGAATATTGTAAGTGCACAAACAGTAATATCTCCACATTGCAAGGTGCAATTCTGAAATTTTTAGCTTTTTCCTGTTAATCCTAGCATGATAAAGAAGATTCAAAGAGAGTGAGATGCCAGCTCCTTTCATTCAGTCAGTAGCTTCAAACATTTCTGGACGTTTTTCAATGGCAAAAATCAATGAATATTGTAAATGCACAAACAGTAATATCTCCACATTGCAAGGTGCAATTCTGAAATTTTTTGCTTTTTCCTGTTAATCCTAGCATGATAAAGAAGATTCAAAGAGAGTGAGATGCCAGCTCCTTTCATTCAGTCAGTAGCTTCAAACATTTCAGGTATATGAAAAACATGTTTTTCAATGGCAAAAATCAATGAATATTGTAAATGCACAAACAGTAATATCTCCACATTGCAAGGTGCAATTCTGAAATTTTTTGCTTTTTCCTGCTAATCCTAGCATGATAAAGAAGATTCAAAGAGAGTGAGATGCCAGCTCCTTTCATTCAGTCAGTAGCTTCAAACATTTCTGGTATATGAAAAACATGTTTTTCAATGGCAAAAATCAATGAATATTGTAAATGCACAAACAGTAATATCTCCACATTGCAAGGTGCAATTCTGAAATTTTTTGCTTTTTCCTGCTAATCCTAGCATGATAAAGAAGATTCAAAGAGAGTGAGATGCCAGCTCCTTTCATTCAGTCAGTAGCTTCAAACATTTCTGGACGTTTTTCAATGGCAAAAATCAATGAATATTGTAAATGCACAAACAGTAATATCTCCACATTGCAAGGTGCAATTCTGAAATTTTTTGCTTTTTCCTGTTAATCCTAGCATGATAAAGAAGATTCAAAGAGAGTGAGATGCCAGCTCCTTTCATTCAGTCAGTAGCTTCAAACATTTCTGGACGTTTTTCAATGGCAAAAATCAATGAATATTGTAAATGCACAAACAGTAATATCTCCACATTGCAAGGTGCAATTCTGAAATTTTTTGCTTTTTCCTGTTAATCCTAGCATGATAAAGAAGATTCAAAGAGAGTGAGATGCCAGCTCCTTTCATTCAGTCAGTAGCTTCAAACATTTCTGGTATATGAAAAACATGTTTTTCAATGGCAAAAATCAATGAATATTGTAAATGCACAAACAGTAATATCTCCACATTGCAAGGTGCAATTCTGAAATTTTTTGCTTTTTCCTGTTAACCCTAGCATGATAAAGAAGATTCAAAGAGAGTGAGATGCCAGCTCCTTTCATTCAGTCAGTAGCTTCAAACATTTCTGGTATATGAAAAACATGTTTTTCAATGGCAAAAATCAATGAATATTTTAAATGCACAAACAGTAATATCTCCACATTGCAAGGTGCAATTCTGAAATTTTTTGCTTTTTCCTGCTAATCCTAGCATGATAAAGAAGATTCAAAGAGAGTGAGATGCCAGCTCCTTTCATTCAGTCAGTAGCTTCAAACATTTCTGGACGTTTTTCAATGGCAAAAATCAATGAATATTGTAAATGCACAAACAGTAATATCTCCACATTGCAAGGTGCAATTCTGAAATTTTTTGCTTTTTCCTGTTAATCCTAGCATGATAAAGAAGATTCAAAGAGAGTGAGATGCCAGCTCCTTTCATTCAGTCAGTAGCTTCAAACATTTCTGGTATATGAAAAACATGTTTTTCAATGGCAAAAATCAATGAATATTGTAAATGCACAAACAGTAATATCTCCACATTGCAAGGTGAAATTCTGAAATTTTTTGCTTTTTCCTGTTAATCCTAGCATGATAAAGAAGATTCAAAGAGAGTGAGATGCCAGCTCCTTTCATTCAGTCAGTAGCTTCAAACATTTCTGGTATATGAAAAACATGTTTTTCAATGTCAAAAATCAATGAATATTGTAAATGCACAAACAGTAATATCTCCACATTGCAAGGTGCAATTCTGAAATTTTTTGCTTTTTCCTGCTAATCCTAGCATGATAAAGAAGATTCAAAGAGAGTGAGATGCCAGCTCCTTTCATTCAGTCAGTAGCTTCAATCATTTCTGGACATTTTTCAATGGCAAAAATCAATGAATATTGTAAATGCACAAACAGTAATTTCTCCGCATTGCAAGGTGCAATTCTGAAATTTTTTGCTTTTTCCTGCTCCTCTTAGCATGATAAAGAAGATTCAAAGAGAGTGAGATGACAGCTCCTTTCATTCAGTCAGTAGCTTCAATCATTTCTGGATGTTTTTCAATGGCAAAAATCAATGAATATTGTAAATGCACAAACAGTAATTTCTCCGCATTGCAAGGTGCAATTCTGAAATTTTTTGCTTTTTCCTGCTCCTCTTAGCATGATAAAGAAGATTCAAAGAGAGTGAGATGCCAGCTCCTTTCATTCAGTCAGTAGCTTCAAACATTTCTGGTATATGAAAAACATGTTTTTCAATGGCAAAAATCAATGAATATTGTAAATGCACAAACAGTAATATCTCCACATTGCAAGGTGCAATTCTGAAATTCTTTGCTTTTTCCTGCTAATCCTAGCATGATAAAGAAGATTCAAAGAGAGTGAGATGCCAGCTCCTTTCATTCAGTCAGTAGCTTCAAACATTTCTGGTATATGAAAAACATGTCTTTCAATGGCAAAAATCAATGAATATTGTAAATGCACAAACAGTAATATCTCCACATTGCAAGGTGCAATTCTGAAATTTTTAGCTTTTTCCTGTTAATCCTAGCATGATAAAGAAGATTCAAAGAGAGTGAGATGCCAGCTCCTTTCATTCAGTCAGTAGCTTCAAACATTTCTGGACGTTTTTCAATGGCAAAAATCAATGAATATTGTAAATGCACAAACAGTAATATCTCCACATTGCAAGGTGCAATTCTGAAATTTTTTGCTTTTTCCTGTTAATCCTAGTATGATAAAGAAGATTCAAAGAGAGTGAGATGCCAGCTCCTTTCATTCAGTCAGTAGCTTCAAACATTTCTGGTATATGAAAAACATGTTTTTCAATGGCAAAAATCAATGAATATTGTAAATGCACAAACAGTAATATCTCCACATTGCAAGGTGCAATTCTGAAATTTTTTGCTTTTTCCTGCTAATCCTAGCATGATAAAGAAGATTCAAAGAGAGTGAGATGCCAGCTCCTTTCATTCAGTCAGTAGCTTCAAACATTTCTGGTATATGAAAAACATGTTTTTCAATGGCAAAAATCAATGAATATTGTAAATGCACAAACAGTAATATCTCCACATTGCAAGGTGCAATTCTGAAATTTTTTGCTTTTTCCTGCTAATCCTAGCATGATAAAGAAGATTCAAAGAGAGTGAGATGCCAGCTCCTTTCATTCAGTCAGTAGCTTCAAACATTTCTGGACGTTTTTCAATGGCAAAAATCAATGAATATTGTAAATGCACAAACAGTAATATCTCCACATTGCAAGGTGCAATTCTGAAATTTTTTGCTTTTTCCTGTTAATCCTAGCATGATAAAGAAGATTCAAAGAGAGTGAGATGCCAGCTCCTTTCATTCAGTCAGTAGCTTCAAACATTTCTGGACGTTTTTCAATGGCAAAAATCAATGAATATTGTAAATGCACAAACAGTAATATCTCCACATTGCAAGGTGCAATTCTGAAATTTTTTGCTTTTTCCTGTTAATCCTAGCATGATAAAGAAGATTCAAAGAGAGTGAGATGCCAGCTCCTTTCATTCAGTCAGTAGCTTCAAACATTTCTGGTATATGAAAAACATGTTTTTCAATGGCAAAAATCAATGAATATTGTAAATGCACAAACAGTAATATCTCCACATTGCAAGGTGCAATTCTGAAATTTTTTGCTTTTTCCTGTTAACCCTAGCATGATAAAGAAGATTCAAAGAGAGTGAGATGCCAGCTCCTTTCATTCAGTCAGTAGCTTCAAACATTTCTGGTATATGAAAAACATGTTTTTCAATGGCAAAAATCAATGAATATTTTAAATGCACAAACAGTAATATCTCCACATTGCAAGGTGCAATTCTGAAATTTTTTGCTTTTTCCTGCTAATCCTAGCATGATAAAGAAGATTCAAAGAGAGTGAGATGCCAGCTCCTTTCATTCAGTCAGTAGCTTCAAACATTTCTGGACGTTTTTCAATGGCAAAAATCAATGAATATTGTAAATGCACAAACAGTAATATCTCCACATTGCAAGGTGCAATTCTGAAATTTTTTGCTTTTTCCTGTTAATCCTAGCATGATAAAGAAGATTCAAAGAGAGTGAGATGCCAGCTCCTTTCATTCAGTCAGTAGCTTCAAACATTTCTGGTATATGAAAAACATGTTTTTCAATGGCAAAAATCAATGAATATTGTAAATGCACAAACAGTAATATCTCCACATTGCAAGGTGAAATTCTGAAATTTTTTGCTTTTTCCTGTTAATCCTAGCATGATAAAGAAGATTCAAA
>NW_027370514.1:0-35486 GCF_046119375.1 Phyllobates terribilis | reverse complement strand
CAAGCACTTGAATCTTGCTATTTAGATAGAGATTTTCACTCTTGCAAGATTGAATCTCTTTATCTAGCGCGACTAATTTTTAGATAGATCACTAGATTGAGATGTACCAAAATTGGTGGAGGAATCTTGAGAATTAAATCCCAAACCAGGTCGTGCTTTCACACAGACAGTTTGATTAATGGTCTTTGCTTCAACACAATCATCTAGATCGTCAAGCTTGGTCAAGATTTAATCAAGCTTATTGTTTACAGTTGAGTCAGAGGTCTTAGATAAACCTTTTCCTTTACAAAGCTCACAACATTTGGTGATTAAAGTGGTCTTTGTATGCAATTGTTTAGAAAGTTCAACTGTTTCCTCTCACAGATCATTCAACTCAACTAGCTGTTCTCTCGCTTGAGCTGCGATAGCCTTATGATATATTACCAATTTTGTAAGCAGATCAACAAGATCATTTTAGCAAGTAATTCAAACTTGAGAGATGATATCTCAATATCATCATCAGACTCTGAATCTTCAGCTACCATTAAGCACATGTCTTGTGCTTGCTCACCAATGTCAACCTCGTCATCTGAATCTCCCCAGAGAGTGACAAAGGCCTTTTTAGGAGGATTTTGAGATGAGCTTGAGCTTGGAGAAACTTTGGTATTAGTACATGATTTAGCCAGATGCCCCTTCTCCTGGCAGTTATAGCATACGACGTCCTTGATGTCACGCTGCTTAGTTTGATCCTTCTTGAGTCCACCTTGTCTTTTGAAGAACTTCTTAACCATCTTGGTCATCATGGCAACATCCTTGTCTTAATCTTCTTCCTCATCATCATTTTCCATTTTCTGAAGAACTCGAGAGAGCTTCAGCACCATGCCTTTGTTTTCTTTGGCTGCTAGCGGCTCCTTGAGATCTTCACTTTCCTACACTCTTAACTTACCATCAAGAACGGAAACTGAAAGGCCTTTGGTTTCTTTAGTCATGAGCATTATTCTTTTCGAGGTATCAAACTTCGAGTTCACCCCGTGTATGAAATCAAGAGATAATTCCCATTCATCTATATTCAAACCAGAGGAAGAAATTTTGTCACATAATACCTGAAATCTTGAGTGATAATCAGAGATGGTATTGCTATCGCTCATTTTGAAGGAGGGGAACTCGCGTTGTAGCTTGAACTTCATGTTGTTGTGCATGTCTTCACTGCCAGCATGCATGTTGACAATGGCTTCCCACATAAGTTTGGCTATTGGAAGAGGAATCACTTTGTCTATGTCTTTCCTGGAGAGCGCGTTCAGGATAATCTGCTTCACCATGTCATTCTTCTCTAGCGTTGCGTACTCCGTTGGCCCCCACTTCACAGTGTTAGTTTTTTGTAGTGACCTTTTCATCACCACGTTTGATTATCATCCAACACTAAAAGTCAGTTTGCTGGATGTAAATATGTGTCATGGTCAACCACCATTCGAGCTCGCCTTCAGCTAAGACATGAGGCTTATCTAAGGAGATACCAAGATTGAAAGCTACCTTGTCGTTTCCCATGATTCAGACTATGAGAGAGTATGGATCTTATGCAAGAGCTCAGCTCTGATACCAATTGTTGGATTGTGTATCTTCTAGGTAGTGCTTAAGCTATAGTGGCACGCTTAAATGCGTAAAGGAAGAATAAACAATAAAAGCTCAAGTGTCTTGCAAAGATTTCTCAAAGGTGAGAACCCTAGACTTCTAGCAAGTCCGGGATAAAACTCACCACTACTCTTTATTGATTGACAAGTTAACTTTACAAAGTGAAGAACAACACTCTCTAACTCTCTCTAGCTCTCTACTGTTTTCTCTCACTTTCTCTCTAAAGCTTAACTCTCAAACAACAAAGCTACTCTTTCAGCAGTTACAAGTGAGGTTCTCTCAAGTTAGTGAATTCTATGCAATGTGTAATGTGAGAGATGCCTATTACATTCACTATTCATACGATATTTATAGAAGTCTAAACTAATTTCAGTTAAGCAAGACTCTATAGCTTATTCTCCAAGAAACATGCCAAGTCAGCAATCCGTGCGCCTATGCTTCCTTGCAACGGCGATCCGTGCGCTTGTGTTTCTTTGCTTGATGGTCCCTCTATGCATGTCAATAATTAGTGTGCTAAACGCTTATCCATTTCAGTGATCCCCGGGTTTGCACTTTCCTGAAGTTAAAAACTCTAACAACGTTGCAGTTGTCCTCTTTTCACTTCAGCTCTAGCTTACCGGCATTCCTTCCATGAGCAAACACTTAGCGCACTTCAAACAAGACACTGGAAACCTTCCACGTGTTTGACATTGATTTCTGGATCGATTTCACTTGCTTCACTTCTTTTATTACGCAACTCGACTCTCTCGTTGCTCGGCGCGATCCTCTTTTTGCTTATTACGGCCTTAGCGAGACCCAGCTTTCCCCGCTAGGCTTTAGCGAGACCCATAATTGGTTAAGCTAGACCTTGTTGTTTTCGAGCTAGACCTAAAACTCCTCGAGTATAACATGTTCTTAAAACAAATAAAGATTATTAAACATATAGATTTGTCATTATCAAGACAAGAGAAATGGTTAAGCTCCAGCTTAGCCCTAACCAACACGCTTTTCAGATATTGCAAACAAGTTGAAATTGAGTAGCTAAAATTGCAAACTGGTAGGAGAGGGATGACATAAAATTTGGTGCCATGTGGTGCTAGGTGTGACAGTTGAGGAGAAGTCCAGAGGACGACGAGGAGAAGGCCATAGATAAAGACCGTTTGTGCACAGACCTTTAAGGAGAGGCATGTCCGTTGCTAGGTCCTTGAAAAAGAAAGAAGATGGTGTGAATTCAACAGATTGTTTCTGTTGTTTAATATATTGAGGAACTGAAATTATATTTTGGAGAGTTTAGAAACATAGGGAGCATCATCACTTGAAAAGAACTTAGTTTGTATAGGAAGTCTTATTGTACCAATATGAGAGATAGCAACATCCTTACCATTACTGATAACAAAATCATCGGGACCCATATATGGTTGATGAAGAATTAGGGTTTGAAGATCATTAGTTACGTGGTGGCAGGCATCGCTATCAACAAGTTAGGGTTGGTTGCTTCTATGGGGGTGGATGATTATATGACGCTGCAGGTAGTAGAGGGTAGTGATAGGCACATACAACACGTCTTTTTACTCAAGAATTTGATAGCATTTTAGTACATTATGAGCTATATAAGTGAACATTTAGATACATTGATGATTCTACATGATATGTGAGAGATCGAGTTATGTCAAGTGAGTTACAGACATTGATGGCTTTCGAGACTTTGATGTGTTCAACTGAAGATCAGGACCCCAGTCTAGAAGCCAAAGACAAAGACTTGAAGATTTTAGAAGAACCAAAGCAAAGATGAGTTGAAGGTCAAAGGTTCATACAAGTATATGTAGTACATGAACTATTGTTGTAATCGACGGTGCCCGCTTCTAATCATAGGCACCCGCCGATGTGATTTGCTAGATGGCCGTTGATTTCCACTTGCAAGGATGGCCGAGATATTCTACATTTATTAGTTTAGTTATATCTTTTGGTATTCCAAATTTATTATTTAGACAATTATTATTATTAGTTTTCTTATTTTATTGTTAGAAGATTATATTTTTAGGGTTAGTTTTTAAGGAGATAAAGACTATTATTATGTGGTTCACTTATCTCCCTACTGCCTCCTTTCTCTCCCTTTGGGAGAGATTTCCTAGTTTTCCATTGTTTTGGAAGATGAAAATAGACTAAGCTTTTTCGCTTACCCAGATTTGGAGGTTTTTAGTTTGATACAGTTGTGAGATTTTCTATCCTTCACATATTTCTTAATTGATGTTATTTCTTCTCTTGTGCTATATGGTTTAGGATTGATTAATATATTTTCTAGTTTGGCCATCTAGTCTTTGTGTTGATTTTATCCAATTTTAGGATAGATTGTGCATGTTTGATGCTTTCTATTCCTTCGAAGCCAGCATGTTATTCTAGTATATGTTTGTGCTAGGGTTTTCGTGTAGAGAATTGATATTTAAGGGATGTCGCTCATGCCCATATCCTGGCGTTCTTTGCTTAATGCCTTATTTGGTTTGAATCTTAGATGGGTTCGGTGGTTAACTAATATGGATAGGACTACTATGATATGTTTGAGGTTCTAGTCAATCTCGTACAGGAGTGGGAAATCAATTGCATGTTTGGTATTGGATGAATTTATATGATCAACTAGTCTACTAGACATGAATTGATTCAGTTAAGTGCTTTGCCTATTTGACTCTTACATTACTTTGTTCTTTTCCCTATGTTTGTTTGTTTGTTGAGTGATTTGTCCTCAGGCCTTTGTTGTGTCACTTGTGTGTGCTTGTCCCGACAAGACTTGCATTCTTGTGATTTGTTACTGTTGAGATTTGCGTAAATTGTGATTATTAAGTATCTATACCTCCCATGTATTTGACCCGTACCTCCACTAGACTATCGTTGGGTTAATTTAGTTTAGTCGGTTTAAGAGTTTAAAGAAACATATTTTTCATTACCGTATTTTTTCACCTATGAAACGACCGGGAAAAAGTTGTTCTATCAAATCGGCGTCATTGCCAGGGAGGTAATTTACTTAGTTTTTATAATTTTTGTCGAATTTGGTGTAAGTCTATCTGATGACTCACACCCTTTCTATTGGTTAGTTTATGTGAGTGTTTTTTTTCTTCAGGGTTTCACTTTCAATCACTATTGAGGTCATTGCAATTTTTTATCGTACTTCTATTTCCGTTTCTGCTCCTCATTTGGAGCCGAGTTACTATGTTGTAGAGGAACTTGAGAGTCCATCTACTTCTATGGACAATATGACAAGAACTTTGGGACCTGAAAACTTTCAACCCAATAAGAATTATAAACTGTTGGCAATATGAGATTGATGGATGATCAAGTGAACTCATATAATCATCTTTTTGAACTAGAAGTTATTGGGCAACTTAAGCAACATATCTTGGATCGGGTCTTATCTCAAACGGAGACGGTTCGCGGTATATGTAACATGAGTTCTTTGGATATATGTGTTGATGAAGAGGAGATTGAGTTTGAATCTCTTGGAATGGATTCAAGGAGAAATTTGTCATACAGGACAACTTGGACAAAGATCTATTACAAAGAGAAGAGTGATGAGAGCATCCACACAATCTACAAAGAAGAGTATGGAACACCTAAAGAATAACATGAATGCATTTCAGGCTGAGAAGATTCAATGCATAAACTCAATTGATGTGCACCATGATAAGTACGGCTACAAGAAGGACGTGGAAGAAATAGACAATTATTGAAAGAATCTGACGACAACCTTCTTGGCGGCACCCACCCCTCTAGCTCTAGTGGTCGCCAATCCATCCAAAAAGATGATCTTGAGAAGCCCATGCTCGCGCCGCCCATCTCACCATCACCCTCACCTGCCTAAAATCGGCCTCAACGTGCAAAAATTCCTCCACACACGGCGGTGCCCTCCCCTCCGGAAATTTCATCACCGCCCGGTGCCCACCTACCCTCCTCTATCACTCACCGTCGAGCTGCACTTCATGGGAGATTTTGCATCGGCACCTTTTGGAAATGCCAGGTGCCCGTCGTCGTGGCCTAGCTTCCAAAATGAATTTAAAACATTTGTGACTAGCTTCCACTCCTTCCCTAGCTGCGCCCGCCTCCGGTCCAATCTCCATGACTAGCCTAATGTTTACACGAGTCCTGATGAACCGAATGAAGACACATTGTTCGAGACACATAAAAATGTTGTTCCACCACCTCTGAAGCCTAATGATATGATCCCACTGAAGCACAATAACGAGTACAATCATGGGGCTATGAATAAGAGGTTGGTGTGGAAAGTTAAAATCTCGATTGATCCGGGATGAGTGATCAATAATCACGTCGAGCCATGATGTTAAACAAAGTTCTTATCGGGAGGCAACCTGACGCAGATAATTTCCTATTTCCCTATTTCCTAGTTATCTTAGTTAATTTTGTTGTGATTTTTTTAGTCACAGAGTCATAGAGTCTTTTGTTCGAGTTATCTATCATGATTCTGGTGCCACCTATTTTCCCATTTCACGCCATGTTCTGATTTTTTAAACGTTTTTGAACCTTTATTTGAAATCGAGCTACTATGTGAGGTTTAGAGAGGGAGAGCTAAAGTGTTTC
Organism: Phyllobates terribilis; assembly: GCF_046119375.1. Lineage (NCBI taxonomy): Eukaryota > Metazoa > Chordata > Amphibia > Anura > Dendrobatidae > Phyllobates > Phyllobates terribilis. Next base: position 29,315 of record NW_027370514.1, on the reverse strand, counting down.
AAATGATTTTGAGTGAAGAAACGAGAGAAAAGAATTGAGATAACATATGAGAGCTTATGTGAGCCAAAAGAATTGAGGGAGCGACAACAGAAAAGAAAGAGCTGCTAGAGTGAAAATTGGAAGGGATACCCTCTCAAAGCAAAAATAGAGTTTAGAGATGCGAGTTTATAGAGATTGTGACATTTCACTACCAAAGACCGTCTAGAAGAACGACGAGTTCCATTGTTTTCCAACACTATTCAAGGACAACCCGATCTACGACTCCACGACTCGTCCGGAGACCCATGTTTCACCATTGTCCCCCTTGTATTCGCCTACACTACATTGAGTCAGATCCATTTCATCTCCGACAATCTATTGCTATTACATATCCACTTTCAACAAACCATTGCAACCACAAGAGTCCATTGAATAAGACGAGGAGCGTTTCTGAGTTCCTTCTATCAAGAGTTTCACAACACCTTTGTGTATCACCCTCTTCTCACTTATCTATTATATACATTGAGGAGAATGTCTATTTTAAGTGTGGGGGAGGAGTAGGGTATTCTACCTATCTTTTTAGGATAGGTTTTCACTTGGAGGAATAAGTGTAGTATCTAGGAGTTCACTCATGTTTTGAGCTCATGAAAGGAGATTAGATATGTTCCGTTCCTTTTTCTTGTGGTTGTGTAACTTTATTGCATATTTATGACTTGGTTGTGTTGAAGTGTAGGGAAGTGGACATTTTGATATTATATGGTGTTTTGGTGCACATTTGATGATGGTTCGGAGTAGTGTGAGTTTAATTCATATTCTTTTGTGTTAGATGCATATTGTTGTTGTTGAACTATGCAGATCTTGCAGATCTTTCCTAGGAGTTGTTGGTTGATTTTGATGAGATGTGATGATATTTATGAGTTGATGATTTTAGTGGAGTTTAGGTATGATTTTGATTTTATTGTGCTCTTGTTCTTGATGATGACATTGCACTTGGATTTTTACGTGAATTGCATCCCACTCGAGACAAGTAGAGTTCATGTGTGAGGGAGTTTGATATGTATATCTATGACGCGTCTATTACTCAATAATCTGACTATTTTCTTACATTATGATCTATATAATTGCACATTTGGATACATTGATGATTCTACATGATATGTGTGAGATTGAGTTATTTCAATTAATTTGGAGAGATTTATGGATTTCGAGACTTTGATGAGTTCAATTGAAGATCAAGACCTGATTCAAGAAGCCGATGAAGAAAATTTGAAGATGTTATAAGAACCGAAGCAAAGACAAACTGAAGATCAAAGGTTTGTACAAGTATAAGTGAAGTACACGATCTGTTGTTATAACCGACAGCGCCCTCCGATGATGTCCAAGTGAGATTCCAAGATTTGAATAGTGGGGCTAGCTTCCATCCATAGGCGCCCTCCGGTGTGATCTCTAGCTGGCCGTTGATTTCCACTTCAAAGGCTGGCCGAGATATTCTACATTTATTACTTTAGTTATATCTTTTGGTTATTCTAGATTATTATTTAGGTAGTTATTATCGTTATTAGTTTTCATATTTTATTATTAGAAGATTACTTTTGTAGGGTTAGTATTTAAGGAGAGAAAGACTATTATTTTGGGGTTCGCTTCTTTCCCTGCTACCTCCTTTCTCTCCCTTTGAGAGAGATTTCCTAGATTTCCATTGTTTTGAAAAATGAACATGGGCTAAGCGTTTTGCTTAGCTGGATCTTGAAGTTTCCAGTTTGATATAGTTGTGAGATTTTCTATCATTTACCTATTTATTAATTGATATTATGTCTTCTCTTGCACTTGATTGTTTAGGGTTGATTGATATATTTTCTAATTTGGCCAACACATTCTATGACCAACCAAAGGTCAACAAGATGTCACTAGCGGATTTGAGAGCTATGTGGACTATGATGTTGAATAGTTCTGTGGTGCTCGATTGGGCGGATATTTTTGTGAAGAGTTGTGAAAATTTTCAAGAAGCTTTGGGTGGAAAGGTTTATTTGGGTGGTACGATTACGCTTATTGGATATGCTCTTAGGCTAGAAAATCCTGAGGAGGAGCATGCTTCTCACCACTTCTGGTTTGATGTTGGACAAATGAGGGATTTCTACATGTTACATAGTGACTGGGAGTATGTTATGGGTGAGAACGGATAATGCAGCTGCATGATGTGCATCGTTATGTTTTCGGTGCCCGAAACGGCCATAGTATCAAGCTTCCTAGGCCTGATCCTTTGTTATTTACGAGTAAGTGATACCCAGATTGGGAGTTGTGTGTGTTTTTTAGGGATTTATTTGCCTCATGTTGTTGAGCATGTGCTTGTGCCAGAGAATGTTGATTATGTCAGGAAGACCTATGAGAGAGTTGACGGTCTAGGATCAGCGCTACACCGAGTTCACGACGTTGCAGGACATTCGTTGGGCTAAGCACGATGAGTAATAAGGCATTATGATGCAGAAGATGCATAATTGGGATGCTTTTGCTAGGTCTCAATACCCAGGATATCCACCACCACCCCCTCAGCAGTAGCAGTATTCTCTATTTCCGCCTTGTTCATTAGATTTGTCAAATATTCATATTGAGGACAATGCTTACTTTATGTTTGGGGGAGTATATTATATTTTCTATTTATGTTTCTCTATAAATCTTATAAAAAATAGAAAATTAGAAAATAAAAAATAAAAGATCCAAAAAATAAGAAAGCCAAAATTAAATCCTAGGAGAGTGAAAACCTTTCAAGGCGCTCAGGCAACAAGCAGGTAATCTGGCTGGCATTAGGCTTGGTAATATGAGATTTGTGAGAGATGTGGTGTGGAAGAGATTATTATTTTTGAGAGTGTTAAGTAAAAATCCGAGAGGATTCTTATCAAGAATTGGAGTGAAAAGAATTTGAGTGTCTTAGGATGTTCGTCTTCACATTTTTGGCATCAGATACATAAGTTTATGGAGTATATGAGTGTTTTGGGCAGGAATTCACTTGGATTTATTAGGTGTACTTTAGTTTCTATTTTAGTTTTACCTCTCATTTTAAGCATGCATGATATGTCCTCTTTGGTGGATTTTCTTGAGCTTTCATGACATATCTACGAGGTTTTTTATCACTTATTTCTTGTGGAAATTTTTGGTGCACATTTGATGATTGTATGGAGTAGATTCTATGATTAGATTTATTTTCTTGGCGTTGTATGCATACTGTTGTGGTTATGCTATGCAAAATTTTACTTAAAAAATGGTGGTTGAGTTTGTGTTTGCTATGGATGGACATTATATAGTGGAGTAGGACATTACTTGGTGTTTGGAGTGGAGATGAGTAGAGATGGAGTTTAGTCTGTTGATTTTCCTATCTATAGGATTTTTAGGAAGTTCTTTGAGCATATTGGTTATGATTACATGAGTTTGTGATGATGATATTTGAGTTGTGACTACATTTGATGAGATTGAGAGCATTTCATGTTGAGAGATTAGATTGATGTATAGGTTGGCTTGGTTTTGGTATTGAGCTTCTTGTTTGTTGATTTTAGGCGAACGACTTTGTACTTGGGTTTCCACATGATTATTATTGTGATATGAGTGGTAGCCTTATTCCACTCGAGACGAGTAGAGTTTAAGTGTGGAGGAGTTTGATGTACACGTCTACGACATGTATGGTTGCTGACTTCCAATGGCAATATTCTTGATCATACTTTTCAACTCAGCGATCTCATCCTTCCATCCAAGCTCTCTGGAATCCACAACGTTTACTCCTTTTCTCGTATACGTCCTTCCAAAACTTCTCGTTCCTTCAACAATCTCATTTAGTCGAGCTCTGGCTCCGGCGGGAGTTAAATTAAGCACACTCCCATTACACGCAGCGTCTACTAATCTCCTTTCATTATCAAGTAACCCATTGTAAAGGTGGGACACCAAATCTTTCTCCGCAAACCCATGGAATGGGCATCTAGCACACAATCTTGCAAATCTTTCTACATAGTCATACAACGTTTCGTTGTCCTGTTGTTCCACCATAACAATCGCCCTTTTCAGCGCAACAACCTTCTTGGACGAGAAGTACTTACTAAGGAAGGCTTTGTGTAGTTTCTCCCAAGTGTCGATACTTTCGGTGGGTAGAAAATAATACCGTTGACGCGCGTTGTCCTTCAATGTAAGACCAAAGGCTCTCATCTTAATCTGCTCGTCCGTGATGTTACTCGGCTTACTGCAGCTGCAGATGTCGTGGAACTCACTAAGATGCATAATCGGGTCTTCCCCAACCAGGCCATGGAACTTCGGTAGCAGGTTGATGAAACCGATCTTTAGTTCGAACGTAACGCCGACATTCAAGGCAGGCAACATCACTCCTAAGTGTTGTTGCGTCAGATCTGGGTCCGTAAGCTATCGCAACGTTCTTGCATCCATTGATTCGATTACTAGATTTTGTAGAGATTGTTGCAGATTGTGTAGATGCGTCCACTCTATCTCTGGAATGAAATCAAGCAAATCTAAATTAGTGGCGCGAGTGTGGACCATAAGATAGGTCAACACTAAAGTAACACAAAAAGAAACAAACTATAATAGTTGGCTCCCCGGCAACGGCGCCAAAATTTGACAAGCGTAAAACGGTCGTTGTTCCTATCAAAGATACCCAACTTAATAAATCCACTGGTAAAGCGGTAAGAAGGGGTCGAATCCCAAGAGAGCCAGACCGATAGTTTATTTCTATTGGTGCTACGAGTAGTAACTATTGGGGGTTTATGGTTGTAATCCTAAACTAGCAATTATAAAGCAAATAATGTTGAGTTTGTAAACAATAATGATGGAAAGCTCACTCCTTTAGCATCAGCTCATTATTATTATGGAATGTTGATCATCGAATTCTAGTAATCCTATATTATTAATTATCTAATCGAGTTGTCCTACTCTTTGTTCGTAAGTAGCAACTAGTCCAAATAGTCCTAGAAACCCTTATTGTAAGCAATAACTGAAGAAATCCTAAGGTTCAAAAGCGCAAGAGCATAAAGATCAAAGATAAGTAGTCCTATGCAATACCATTGGCAAATAGCCGATACTCGACACAGGTTTATAATCTCTACAAAATAAGCACTCGTAATATGATGGATAATAATCAACCTAGTTTACAACCTAGATAAAATCAAGATCAATCAATAATCAATAAAGCACAAGAGATCATAAAACAATCGTGAAATTAAACTTAAAACATAAACATAAGAATTCTCACAAACTTTTCCTAGAAAAATGGCTTCAACCTAAGAGTGAACTAGAAGGATATTAGCCAGACATAGCCAATCAAAATCAATACATAATAATGATGAAAACAGACCAGGGAGGATGATGAAAGTGAAACAAAGGTGGAAGCTTTCTTCTTGGCTGCTGAATTTCTAAGGATGAAGTTGGAAAAAGAATCAAAGGTCCTTCTAACCTAATTTCTAAAGGTTTATATAGTATCTAGTAAAAGGGAAATATTAATAATCAAAATAACTAAGAAAATGGGGAAAAACAAATCAGAATCTCGGATAAAATCTTCAATTTGGGCCGGTCCTTCTCCGTGTCGCGATCCTGACATGTAAGTCGCGATCACGATATGGCCTTAGTTCTCAGGTCGGTGGAAGGTCGTGATCGTGACAGGATGGTCTCGATCGAGATATCACAACTGAAGCTAAGTCTCAATCGCGACATATAGGTCTCGGTCGTGACTTCTTCTCTGGGGCTGGATCTCGGTCGCGACACCTTCTCTCGGTCGTGACGTCCTCTCTCGAGATGGTTTTCGGTCTTCTACAAGCTTCGAGGCAGCTCGGATTTGCCTCTCAGCTTCTCCATGGGTGTAGGCGTGGTATCCTTCTCTCTAGCTCCTTCCCGAATGTACTAAAAGTGAGCACAAACGGGATCTCCGTAATAAAACCACAAAATACCGCTTATGAGCATCCCGCAAATCCTTAAATGACACCATACGGGATTCCGGGAATACCACTCAATAAGCACCTAAGCACCACTAATCCTAAGCTAATAGTTGCTAGTTAACACCATATAATAAGCTCCTATCAAACTTCCCCACACTTAAACCTTGCTCGTCCTCGAGTAAGCAAAATAAAACTCATTCGTCCTAAAAGCACAAAGGTCTACATTAAGTGTAGAGAAGCCTGCTAGCGACTATACTTCAAACTCCAAGTGTAATCGAGCACTAACCTAACTCCGATCTATCTTCTTATATCTCCAAGATGACCTACCCAAATACCTCCTTATTTCTCCACTTCATATGTCACCACTCTATATCAATAGCGAGATCGAACCAAGTGGTGTGCGTTAAAGCATAAGTGGAACCCTAATCTCCTCTAAGGGTAAGGATACATACATATATCATAATGAAGATAAAATCGAGTCTCCCACTCGCTTATACACTTCTTATTCCTCCTCTTCAAGAAATGTCCTAAACCACTAGTTACCATAATCAATCCATACATCACAACCACCAATCCTAATTCAAAAATCTGCATAGTACAACCACAACAATATGCATCAAACTCCAAGAAATAGAAATCTAATCCTAGAATATAACACAACGCCAATAATATGTAGCAAATCTAATGAACTAGTGAAATGGTGAGCATGCAGAGTATGGATAATAATAATAAGCTCACAAACAAAGAGATAATAGGCCAAAAACTAACTTCTTATCCCTCCTTGGTGAATCCTAAAATCCGAGACATTCCTTCAACTCCCTTCTTATGTCTCCGACGCCAATATAGATGCAATCAATAGAATCAATCACAAACAATGTAAATCCGGCGCCCTTTCGGGTTTTCACCAAATTCTAAGTGGTAGGAACTATTTTCTTTTCTTTATTTCTCTTTATTTTCACGCACCCACCTTTTCGTTTTTTAATTTATTTTTACTTGCCTGGTTTTTATTCTTTTTTTCTGATTTTTTAATTTTTTTTGTTGGAGCCCCCCTTTTAGATCCATTCACTTTTTACTCTCCTGGGTTTTTTTTTATTTTTCTTTAAAACAAAACGATGCAAGAGTTCAAGAAATATAAATCCGCTACAGACTCGATCGAAAAACAACCAAAACAGTTCAGCAAAAGACTCAAAACATAAGGTAAATCGAAGAAATAGCAAAAGAAACCAAAACAGCATCATAGAAACTCCTCGGTACGTCAAATCCTTTCCCCAAACTTGAATAGCGCATTGTCCTCAATGCAGCAAAATAGGACATCATAAAAAAGGGAAGAGGGAGAAGGTACCCCAATCAACTATCATCGTTGTCGTCCGAATTGGGCTTAGACTGGTACCGTATCGCGGTCGCGATGTGTGGGTCGCGATCGCGACATCTCTACTGGGACAACTCTCGATCGTGATGCCTTGGTCGCGAATGCGACATGGTTGAGTTCGGGTGGTTTGTGTCGGTTTGACTTATCCGATGACTTCCTACCTGCTAGTTCCGCGGTTATTCCTAAAATAGAAACAAAAACAAAACAAAATAATGGGAGAACTGGTAGTAATACTCCATCGGGTTGCCTCCTGATCAGCGCCTTAGTTAACGTCGCGGCACGACGTAGCCTAGCTCCTCAATTAACCGTACCGGGCTCCTACTGAGTCACCTCTTCAGTTACCTCGTTGGAGAAACTTTCATGATAAGGTTTTAGCCGCTGACCGTTTACTTTGAAGGTGTTATGGTTGTCCTTGTCGAAAAGCTCCACCACCCCGTGAGGAAAAACACGGGCTATCACATAGGGCCCGCTCCATGTAGATCGCAGCTTACCTGGAAAGAGTTGAAGACGCGAGTTATAGAGTAGTACCTTATCTTCTACCTTGAAAGTCTTGTGCAGTATGTGCTTGTCATGCCACGCTTTAGTTTTCTCCTTTTATATCGCCGCGTTCTCGTAAGCTTCTCGACGTATCTCTTCCAGCTCATGCAGTTGCAGTTTCCGGTGCTCGCCAGCCTCGTTTATCTCCATATTATATTTTTGGACCGCCCACCATGCTTTATGCTCGAGCTCCACTGGCAGATGGCATCCCATCCCGAACACCAGGTGGTATGGGGACATCCCGATGGGCGTTTTGTATGCGGTGCGGTAGGCCCATAATGCGTCATCGAGGTGGAGACTCCAATCTTTCCTATTTGGAGCAACTGTCTTTTCCATCACCCCCTTAATTTGCCGATTGGAGACCTCGGCTTGGCCATTGCTCTGCGGGTGGTATGCTGTAGAGATTTGCTGGGTTACTCCATATTTCTTTAGTAGAGCGTTGACCGTCTTATTCTTGAAGTGGGTATCCTGATCGCTGATAAGGGCCTTGGGGATTCCGAATCTAGCAAAAATGTTCTCTTTAAGAAAACCTGCAACTACTTTCGAATCATCAGTCCTGGTGGCTTTTGCTTCCACGCATTTGGAAACATAGTCCACCGCAAGTAATATATATAGATTCGCAAAAGAGTTAGGAAAATGTCCCATAAAGTCTATCCCCCAGACATCGAAAATCTCGCAAAATACCAACGGTATTTGTGGCATTTCATTCCTTCGGGATATTTTCCCAACCCTCTGGCACCTATCACAAGTTTGACAAAAAGTATAAGCATCACGAAAGATGTGTGGCCAAAGAAACCTGTTTCAAGTACCTTCCTAGCAGTCTTAGTGGGCCCGAAATGCCCCCCACATGCGTAAGAATGACAAAAAGAGAGGACAGATTGTACCTCGTTATCCGGGAGGCATCGTCGGATTACCTTATCCACGCAATGTTTCCACAAGTAAGGATCATCCCACACATAGTATTTCGCCTCGCTCTTGATTTTGTCGCATTGAGCTTTGGTGCAGGTAGGAGGGAATTCCTCTCGAACTAGGTAGTTCACTATGTGTGCATACCATGGCTTGAAGGAGCGAAGAGTAAGCAATTGAGCTTCGGAGGCGTACCTAAGTGATTTTGGGTTCAGGTCACGGTCGCGATGATATGTCACGGTCGTGACATCTGGGTCGAGCTTCTCTGAGGGAAAATCGCGATCGTGATGTTCTGGTCGCGACTGAGACCTGTCAACTGGGACTAAATCGCGATCAAGGTAATCGGGTCGCGATTGAGACATATCAACTGGGCCCATATCGCGATCGTGATGTTCCTGTCGCGGTCGAGACTCCATTCCAGTATTCTCCGATTTAGTATTAGGGACCGCCATCTCGGTCGAGAGGTCATGTCTCGGTCGCGACACATGTAATTTCTGGGTGTAAAGAATATCAATTAGGCACAGGGACTCGTCCGGAAATTCGCCCAACCGCGGTCTTGCCTCCTCACCACCATCATGAACTATGCGGCTAAGATGGTCCGCCACGGAGTTCTCGGAGCCCTTCTTATCCCGAATCTCCACATCGAACTCAATTAACAATAGGACCCACCGGATGAGTCTAGGCTTTGACTCCTTCTTTGTCATGAGGTAACGGATAGCTGTGTGATCGGTGTGGATGATTACTTTGATGCCGAGTAGATATTGTCTGAATTTGTCTAGGGAGTAGACTACAACTAGCAACTCCTTTTTGGTGGTGGAGTAGTTCTTTTGGGTGCCGCTTAACGTCATTGACGCGTAGTAGATAACGTGCATTGCTTGCCCCACTTTCTGGCCCAAAACAGCTCCTACAACATAATCACTAGCATCGCACATGATCTTGAATGGTAGGGACCAATCCGGCGCTTTGATGATAGGCGCAGCAGTGAGGTGCGATTTTAAGGTGTTGAATGCAAGCTTACACTCGTCGGTGAAGAAAAAATCCACCTCCTTATTCAACATCTCACATAGTGGTGTCAAGATCTTGGAGAAGTCTTTTATAAACCTGCAATAAAAACCTGCATGGCCAAGAAAAGAACGAACTTTGCGCACATTAGTAGGATAAGGTAAAGACTGAATTACGTCAATCTTCGTCTTATCAGCCTCAATCCCTTTAGAGGATACAATATGGCCCAACACAATGCCGTGATTGACCATAAAATGACACTTTTCAAAATTTAAGACCAAATTGGTTTCTACACATTTTTGTAGCACAAGTGTCAAATTATTCAGACATGCATCAAACAAATCGCCATGGACTGTAAAGTCATCCATAAATACCTCAATGAAGTCCTCAATGTACTCGGAGAATATGCTCACCATACATCGTTGGAATGTACCTGGTGCATTGCAAAGTCCGAACGACATTCTGCGGTACGCAAAGGTGCCAAAAGGACAGTGAAAGTAGTATTCTCCGGGTCTTCTGGCGCTATGGCCACCTGGAAGTAACCCGAGTATCCATCGAGAAAGCAATAGTATGCACGACCTACAAGGCGATCTAGCATTTGGTCAATAAAAGGTAGAGGGAAGTGATCCTTACGGGTTACCGCGTTCAGCTTGCGGTAGTTGATGCAAACACGCCATCTATTCTGCGTTCTTTGCGGCACCATCTCACCAGCCTCGTTCTCCACTACAGTGATCCCTCCCTTCTTCTTAACGACCTGAGTCGGGCTGACCCACCGGCTGTCCGAAATCGGGTAGATCATGTCGGCCGATAACAATTTCAGCACCTCTTTCTTTAACACCTCCATCATGGGAGGGTGTAATCGCCGCTGAGGTTGTCGGCTTGGCTTAGCTCCTTCGTCTAGTAAGATCCTATGCATGCAGGTGGAGAGGCTTATTCCCTTGATTTCGGCAATGGACCACCCTAACAATGTGATGTTGCTTTTCAAAACCTCCACCACCTTCTCTTCCCGCTCCTTTCCTAAAGCACTCGAGATTATGATCGGCAACGTGTTTCCTTGGACGAGAAATGCATACTTGGTACGGAGGTAACTCTTGCAGCTCAATGGTGGGTGCCTTCACAATAGAAGGGATCGGTTTCTCTTTCGAAAATGTAAGTAACGCGGGCCCACCGGCCAATAGGGTACCTGGAGCATCAAACTCAGCTAGGACCTCATGCACATCAACAGATAGTATCATATCATGCTCTTTAGAGCTTACAATGCTATTTTCTATGACATATTTAAGTGAGTCAATCCCACACACATCAAAAACTTCCTGAACAATGGGGTCAATCACATCTATGGAAAAACAGAATTATCATTTGTAAGATGTTTCATAGCCTCAAATATGTTAAAGCTAACTATATCTCCATCAAACTCAAGTGTCAGCGACCCACTTGCTAGTTCTATCTTAGTATTAGTTGTTTTCATGAAGGGCCTACCCAGAAGGATAGGCGAAGCTTGCTTATCATGCTCCATATCTAGTACATAAAAATCAGCTGGAAATATCAAATTATCAACCATCACCAACACATCCTCGACTATCCCTTTCGGGTGAACCGTTGACCTATCAGCCAGCTGAATCACAATCCCTGTATGAGATAGGGGTCCTAATCCTAGCAGTTTATATAATGAGAACGGCATGACATTAATAGAAGCACCTAGATCTAGCATGGCCTTATTAATCCTCTTCTCACCGATAATACATGGGATACTAACCATCCCTGGGTCTGAGCACTTCTTTGCTATCTTCTACTGAATGGTCGCAGAAAATCTTTCGCTTACCTGCACCTTTTGCTTACCTTTCAGCTTCTGGTTCCTCTTGATGGTGCAGAGATCCTTCAAGAACTTAGCATAACGAGGAATACTTTTAACAAGGTTAAGCAAAGGGATGTTTACCTCACACTTACTGAATGTTTCGAAGAGTTCTTTGTCATTCGCAGGTCTGTGTGTGTCCCTCAAGGCTTCTGGGAAAGGTGCAGGTGGTTTCTCGGAGTATAACGGAGGGAAGTTAGGCCTCACATAGTTCTCTTGACGCAGCTTAAAATCACCTCTGTCTTCATAGTCGTCCTCAACATGCACTGCAGTTGAGTCGCGGCCGTGATCACTGGGTTGCAATCGTGACGTTGAAGATTCAGGCAAACTAGGACCAGATCGTGATTGTGACAACGTGTTACGGTCGTGATCCTTGTCGTCGATTATTTTGGAAACCAAATCACCGTCATCTCGATCGAGATCCACAGGTCGCAATCGCGACATCTCTACTGGGGCCAAATCTTGATCGCGGCCTGCTTGTCTCGGTCGCGACATCTATTCAGCCTCTTTTCGCAGCATCTCTTCTTCTCCCTTCTCCTCGAGTTTCCGTCCACTTCTTAAGTTCATAGAGTTAATGTTCTCTTTCGGATTTCTCTCGGTTTGGGAGGGGAGGTTCCTCGAGTTTTGTTTCGTGAAGTTGGAGACAGCCTCGGCCAATTGCCCAAATTGCTTCTCGAGATTTTTGATGCTTGATTCAGTTGCCTGAGCATGGGCGGTGAAGTGCTGGTCCAACGATCTGAGCCTTTTTTCCATAGATGGCTCCTGGGGTTTTGGTTGATATGGAGTACGGTAGTGGTTGTTTGAATATTGATATTGTTGTTTATTCCCATACCGAGGTCTGGAAGACCCAAATCCTCCCATAGCATGCACTTCAGCGATGGTTAGGTTCTGTAGTTGCGGGCACGTATCGGTGTGATGACTATCATCTTCGTAGATACCACATATTTTTTGCTGGTTGTTGACTTCCAATGGAAATATTATTGATCATACTTTTCAACTCAGCGATCTCATCCTTCCATCCAGGCTCTCTGGAATCCACAACGTTTACTCCTTTTCTCGTATAGGTCCTTCCAAAACTTCTCGTTCCTTCAGCAATCTCATTTAGTCGAGCTCGGGCTTCGGTGGGAGTTAAATTAAGCACACTCCCATTACACGCAGCGTCTACTAATCTCCTTTCATTATTAAGTAACCCATTGTAAAGGTGGGTCACCAAATCTTTCTCCTCAAACCCATGGAATGGGCAGCTAGCACACAATCTTTCAAATCTTTCTACATAGTCATACAGCATTTCGTCGTCCTGTTGTTCCACCATAACAATCGCCCTTTTCAGCGCAATGGCCTTCTTGGACGGGAAATACTTACTACGGAAGGCTTTGTGTAGTTTCTCCCAAGTGTCGATACTTCCGGTGGGTAGCAAATAATACCATTGACGCGCGTTGTCCTTCAATTTAAGACCAAAGGCTCTCATCTTAATCTGCTCGTCGGTGACGTTACTCGGCTTACTGCAGCTGCAAATGTCGTGGAACTCACTAAGATGCATAATCGGATCTTCCCCAACCAGGCCATGGAACTTCGGTAGTAGGTTGATGAAACCGGTCTTTAGTTCGAACGTAACACCGACATTCACGGCAGGCAGAGTCACTCCTAAGTGTTGTTGCGTCAGATCTGGGTCCTTAAGCTCTCACAATGTTCTTACAACCATTGATTCGATTACTAAATTTTGTAGAGATTGTCGCAGATTGCGTAGATGCGTCCACTCTATCTCTGGAATGAAATCATGCAAATCTGAATTAGTGGCGCGAGTGTGGACCATAAGATAGGTCCATACCAAAGTAACACAAAAAGAAACAAACTATAATAGTTGGCTCCCCGGCAACGGCGCCAAAATTGACAAGCGTAAAACGGTCGTTGTTCCTATCAAAGATACCCAACTTAATAAATCCACTAGTAAAGCGGTAAGAAGGGGTCGAATCCCAAGAGAGCCAGAACGATAGTTTATCTCTATTGGTGCTACGAGTAATAACTATTGGGGGTTTATGGTTGTAATCCTAAACTAGCAATTATAAAGCAAATAACATTGAGTTTGTAAACAATAATGATGGAAAGCTCACTCCTTTAGCATCAGCGCATTATCCTTATGGAATGTTGACCATCGAATTCTAGTAATCCCGATACTCGACACAGGTTTATAATCTCTACAAAATAAGCACTCGCAAATAGTCTATGCAAATTCTGATTGCTACCTAAAAGACAAGACTTTTCAAATCGAATTATCAAGCCTAGCAATATGATGGATAATAATCAACCTAGTTTGCAACCTAGATAAAATCAAGATCAATCAATAATCAATAAAGCACAAGAGATCATAAAACAATCCTGAAATTAAACTTAGAACATAAACATAAGAATTCTCACAAACTTTTCCTAGAATAATGGCTTCAACCTAAGAGTGAACTAGAAGGATCTTAGCCAGACATAGCCAATCGAAAGCAATACATAATAATGATGAAAACAGACCAGGGAGGATGATGAAAGTGGAACAAAGGTGGAAGCTTTCTTCTTGGCTGCTGAATTTCTAAGGATGAAGTTGGAAAAAGAATCAAAGGTCCTTCTAACCTAATTTCTAAAGGTTTATATAGTATCTAGTAAAAGTGAAATATTAATAATCAAAATAACTAAGAAAATTGGGAAAAACAAATCAGAATATCGGATAAAATCTTCAATTTGGGCCGGTCCGTCTCCGTGTCGCGATCGAGACATGTAAGTCGCGATCGCGATATGGCCTCAGTTCTCAGGTCGGTGGAAGTTCGCGATCGCGACAGGATGGTCTCGATCGAGATATCACAACTGAAGCTAAGTCTCAATCGCGACATGTAGGTCTCGGTCGTGACTTCTTCTCTGGGGCTGGATCTCGGTCGTGACACCTTCTCTCGGTCGTGACGTCCTCTCTCGAGCTGGTCTTCGGTCTTCTACAAGCTTCGAGGCAGCTCGGCTTCGCCTCTCGGCTTCTCCATGGGTGTAGGCGTGGTATCCTTCTCTCTAGATCCGTCGTGAACGTACTAAAAGTGAGCACAATCGGGATCTCCATAATAAAACCACAAAATACTACTTACGAGCATCCCGCAAATCCATAAATGAACACCATACCGGATTCCGGGAATACCACTCAATAAGCACCTAAACACCACTAATCCTAAGCTAATAGTCGCTAGTTAACACCATATAATAAGCTCCTATCAACCATCTATACCTTATTATGGTGCTTTATGGAGATTTAGAGAAAAGAGAGGAATGAAGACGAAGACGAGCATATTGAAGATCAAGAAGGAGCTGACGGAGTCGGAAGACTGATCTCTCGATGGCACATGTCTATGCATTTTTGGTGCACGCTGATGGAGTTCCAGGATTTTCCCCTCGTTCAACCGACAGCAGCCGCCGATCTCCTAGAGGCGCCCGCCAATCGTACAGAATCAAGACGCGAATTTTCCTTATTTTCTATCCTTTTTAAAACTTTTGTTGTTGAAGTTTATTATTTTTCTGGATTCTTTTATTATTTTAATATTATATATTAGGGGATAGAATCCAGGGGTTTTGCTAAGTGGTTATTATTAGTTTCTTTTCATTATCTCTTAGGATAGTTCGTTCGTTATTGTTATCAACATTATCAAGCAATTTGAGTTTTACTTAGAGTTTTTCCTAGAGTTCATAGTTTTATTTTCAAGACCTTGCATTATTATCTCTGGTATGGAGAACTAAACACTTAAATCTTAGTAGAGTTAGTGAAAGTATACAGTTGGTGTATATTGTGAGTTTATCTGGATTATTCCTATGTTGAAGTTGTATACTTTTACCTTAATTAGAATTGTTAATTGAATTTTTAGTTGAGTTCAAGATTGATCACCTAGAATTGACTTGATTATTTCATAACGCTAGGATAGATTTTTTGTTTGTTACTTTCTATTCCGTTGAAGCAAACAAATTATGTCATTATCTATTTGAGCTAGGATTTATATATAGAGAACTGAATTATAGGATAGCCGCTTTGCTATTTCTATATCTTGGTGTTCTTCACATTAATGCCTCCTTTAGTTTGGATCGTAGTCGTGTCATGGTTAACTAATTACGACATGATAAGTATGCTCTATTTGAGGTGCTAGTTAGTTTCGTATAAGAATATGAATAACTTGCATAAAGGTTTAATCTTGGATTTCTATGATCATCATCACCGCTGAAAAGTGAAACGCAGCTTTACTAAGACTCCTTCCATATATTGATTACTTTATTTTCTGTTTTTCTAGTGATAGAATTATATAAAACAACCTTTCTTATTAATTGATTTTTTAGTAGAAATCATTGCCAAAGTTGATAAGACCCCTATGGAACTAGACCTTTCTATTCCCTATATTCGTGCTAGATAAGTTTTAGGTTAGTTAGGTATAATAATTGGTGAAATTACATGTCTCACAAACTTTGCATCAATGGGGTGTTTGTTGACCTTAATACAACCATAAAACATTTTGTTATCAATATGCCATAGAAATTCGATGCGTCATGTGATACTTCTTTAACAAAGCGGCAATATTTCTATTTCATAAATGAGTACCCCTATCACTGATGATAGTCTTATGAATCTTAAATCTAGCAAAAATATAGGACTTCAAAAATCCATTCTCAACCTTAGGATTATCGGTTCTTGTCGGTTTTGCTTCAATCCACTTGGAGACATAATCCACCGCAAGCAATGTATAGAAATGACCTCCGGAATGAGGAAATGCCCCATAAGTTAATTCCCCAAACATCAAAGATCTCATAGAAAATCATTTAAAATTTGTAGCATTTCATTCCTCTGGTTCATATTCCCAACTCTCTAGTACCTATCACAGGACTGACAAAAATCATTCGCATCACGAAATAGAGTTGGCCAAGAAAAACCTACTTCTAGTACTTTCCTAGCAATACATTGCAGCCCAAAATGTCCTTCACATGCACCATCATGACAAAAATTAAGGATAAAAGTCAACTCATTTTCTCAAATGAACTACTACATGGACAGTTCCAAGTTTCCACAAATATGGATTATCCTACACAGTTTTTTTTGCGCAGCTGGACGGCCTATCTTTTGCATCATTGTTGTACAAGTGCGGGAACGTACTCGTGGTGAGATAATTCACCAAGTCAGCATACCACGGCTCAATGTGATTAAGGCGCATAAGACACTCATCAAGAAAAGACGTGTGGATATGTGTTTGTGGGGCATCCTCCTCATGGACAAGTCTACTGAGGTGGTCAGCGACAAGATGTTCAGCACATTTCTTGTCCTTGATTTCAATATCAAACTCACTTAAGAGGAGAATCCACTGAATCAATCTAGGCTTGGCATCTTTCTTCGCTATCAAATGAAGGAGTACTGCATGGTCAGTATAAATAATCACCTTAGTACCTAGAAGCTACTGCCGGAACATCTCTAAAGCAAAGACCACAACAAGAAATTCCTTCTATGTTGTAGTGTAATTCCTCTTGGCATTATTCAAAGTAGTAGAAGCATACTGAATAACCTAAGAGTTGTGCGCATCTTTCTAGCCTAGGACCGCACCCACTGCATAATCACTAGCATCACACATAAGCTCAAAGGGTTTGGTCCAGTTTAGAGGTTGGCTAATAGGTGCACTTGTGAGACAAACTTTCAAATCATCAAAAGCCACCTTGCAAGCAACATTGAAATCAAATTCAACGTCCTTCTTCAACAACTCACATAAGGGTGAGGAAATCTTGGAAAAATCTTTAATAAACCTGCGATAGAAACCTGCATGGACTAGAAAAGAACACACTTCACGCATATTAGTAAGATAAGGTAAAGATTGAATTGCATCAACCTTCTCCCTATTGACCTCAATACCCTTAGTGAAACTATATGACCCAAAACAATGCCTTGATCACGCAGAAAATGACATTTCTCATACTTTAAGCGAAGATTAGTTTCAACACATGTAGCAAGAACCAAGGACAAGTGATGAAGGCATGAATCAAAATCATCTCCATGTACAGTAAAGTCATGCATGAACACCTCTATAAAATTTTCAATATGTTCAGAAAAGATGCTCACCACACATTGTTGAAATGTACCTGGGCTTGCATAGCCCGAATGACATATGACGATAGGAAAATGTACCAAAGGGACAAGTGAATGTTGTCTTGTCTTGATCCTCTGGTGCAATGGCTATTTGGAATAGCTTGAATACCCATAAAAGAAACAAAAGTAGGCTCGTCAGACCAATCTCTCCAACATATGATCAATGAAAGGTAGAGGGAAGTGTTCCTCCCTTGTTATTGTGTTCAGCTTATGGTAATCAATGCAAAATACGTAGCCAGTCTGAGATCGAGTCGTGACCATATCACCATTTGGATTCTCGAAAATCTGAATCCCACATTTCTTTGCACAACCTGAGTATGACTAGCCCACTTACTATCAAAGATAGGTAAACCATGCCCTCATGTAGGAGTTTCAACACTTCTTTATTTACCACCTCCATCGAGGGTGGGTTCATGTGCTTTTGAGGCTGCCTCACTAGTTTCTCCTCACCTTGCGGCAAAATTCGGTGAGTACAAGTAGAAGGGATAATTCCCTTGATATCAGCAATAGTCCAACCAATGACAAAATTGTTCTCTGAGCACTTCAATCACCCTTTTATCTTTATCCTAGGTGAGTTTACTTGAAATAATTACTGGTAAGTCTCATTCTCACACAAGAAAGCATACTCTAAATGGCTAGGAAGAGTTTTTTATTCAACCACCAACGCTTGTATAATAGATGGAAAAAGCTTTTCGCTTAGCAGGGTTAGCGATATCAAATTTTGAACAGAGGTTAAAGACGGTTGAACGCACCAAGAGTCATGAATGCTCGTCGACCACATTGTTCCATCCTCAATCGGGTACCTGCACGACCAAACCCGGGGGAGAGGGGGGGCTTCCTCTGGATTTGGCTATCTGATGCTCAAGTTAGTTGCAGCTCAAAAGAGGGAATAGATAATAGGTTATGCTCGAAGGTAAATAAGACAGAAGAGTACTTTTAGCTTTGTATTTTGGCAGATTTTTAGTACGGTAGAAAATGCGATGATCCTCCACGTACTCCGGATTCTAGTACTTATATGAGAGAGTTCCTTGAGCCTTTATTCATGGGCCTCCCTTTCTTTTATAAGAACAAAGCCCATTAGGATTATAATAAGGCTGCCGGACCCGCCACAATATCCAGCCCCACAAGTCCCTCAAGCGCTCTGGGCTCAAGGGTCATGTGTCTTCGTTGGTCGAGGTAAGGTTTCGGGGGCATGTGCGGAATCCTGGTGGCTCGGCGAGGAGTTTAGGTTGACTTACCTGGGATGTTTCCTCGGGGGGTCTTTTTGGCATCGACGACCATTTTGATTCTTCGTTCGCTCCTCAAAGTCCTCGATCACCACTGGTACGCCAGGGCATGGGTGTCTGTGCTCGTCCTTTCTTTGTGAATTTACCCTCTCGCTCCATCTTTCGAATTTATTTAAAATAACTGTCTTTAGGCGGGCATTCTCTATTTGCTTGCCACGTGTCACGCCAGGGGCCTCCGACGCTTCACCTTCCTTTCCCTATAAAAGGAAACACCCTTTGCCATTTCACTTTTGACCACTCTCTTACTCTCCTCTCGCTTGCTCTCTTTCTTCCTAGTTGCTTCGTGCTTTCCCGGCGAAGCTCCCACTTTCTTCCTTCGGCGTTTATGGCTTCCTCTCTCTTCTAGTCACCCTCTCTTGCACTTATATCCCCCGATTCACGCATGGATTTCGACGGTAAGTTTCCATTTCTCCTTTCTCTTTGAATAACTGTGCTTTGCTTGGATCTTTTTTACTCATTTGCTTGCTTAGATTTCTCTTGTCGGTGTCTGCGATCTTTCTTCCTCGTTCGTTTATTCATATGGAACGTGTGAGCATGGGCTGGGCAATTCTCATCGCCGGCGAACTACGCCGGCGGCACACAGTCTTGCCCATTTCGCCCTTCCAGGGGCATTAATAGTGGGGACAAACATTCTCCGCCATTAATTACCCTTCCATTAGCTCCTTGTTCTTGCTTTAATGGCGAGGGTTTTTGAAACGTTTTCTGGGAAACCGTGTCGTTCTTGTCAGTCCTTCCCCGTCCCTTGTCTTATCATTAATAAATGCTAATGTGCAACGCAATGTGCAGACTTTTTCCCTTTTACCCTTTCTCTTTTCCTATCACTCCTCCTTTTCCTTTCCGGTTTTCAGGGTCCCTCACGAAGGTTCCACCCTCTCATCCTCTTCTTCTCGATGAGGGCTTGTAATGAGATTTGTTCTATTTCTCTTTGCAAGGCAGTTTAGACCTTGAGAACTAACTTTTCATGTTTTGTCGCAGCCTCTAGTAACTCCACGGTTCGTGACTCGGAGGTCATTATTTGAGAATTGAGCTCTCTTGAAGAGAGCTCATCCTCGACGGTCTTTCGCCCCGTGCTCTCTAGAGGTGGCAATCAAGGCGATCGAGAAAACGACGAGATGGGTCTGAGTACCCAGGCAGCCGCTCCTCGTACAACAGCGACTATTTATGACACCTTCCCACCGTCGCCACCAAGGGAAAAGCCCGAGGACATGGTGGTGCGCGTAGTGGTGCCTGCTTGAGCCCCACCAGTATTGATCCTCGATGGGTGTATCGCCCCCGTCCCCTACATGCTCGAGGGTTTCAAGATGAAGGTCTCGACATTGACTGTTAAGACCAACCACTTGGCAGACTACGCAGCCAAATTCACCTTCCCCGTGGGGACTGTTCTCACTCTACCAATTATAAAGGGGAGGATGCTCGACGACTATGGGCCTTACCTCCTCATCAGTCGACATGCGCTGCGAGCGGGCTTCCGCTTGTCGATCCCTCAATTTTTAAAGTATGTTCTCGACGAGCTAAACCTTATCCCCTCCCAGGTTCATCCCAACTTTGGAAGGCACACAACAACGTTTCAACTTCATTGTCAAGAGATCGGCTACACACCTTCCCCCACCTTTTCCGAGAGTTATACAAGCCCACCACTTATCTATGGGGTCTCGTTACATGTACTTGCCAATATAACCCTCAGTATGAGATGCCCGGTAATGTGACTAGGTGGATCCGTCGATGGATCTTAGTGAAACCCCCCAAGGAGCACCGTGTGAACCACAGTATCCGAGTATCCGGAGCTCGTGATTGGACTTCTTTGTATAGTAGCGAGCAGCTCGAGAAGACCATGAATGACTTCTGCTCATTCCAGAAGTCGAGCGATAAATATAACAAATCGCGACTATGGACTTCCTTGATCGTCGAGGACGTAGCTTAATTTCTCCCCTTCTCCGTAGGGTTTTTCTTCTTTAGGAGTTTGTTTTATACTTGTTGTGACATATTGCGGTATATCTGACTTGTTTCTTGTTGGTGCAGATTCGGCCTTTGTCTTCATTAATATCGAGGAGGACAAGGACCATGTGGTCCCCCCCACCACGCTCCAGCCAACGTGGTGGTGACGCTCTCAAGTTTGGAAGATCCGTCGTTGGCCCTCCCAACGACCGAGATTCTTGCTAAGGATACCATTCATGCGTCCGAGAAATTGAAGAGGAAAAAGGTATCCTCCTCCAAGACTTCGTCGCAACCCAACAAGAAGCTGCACATGACGAAGGAGACGGCTGCGCCCGTGGTGTCGATGACCCCGGGAAGCTCTGACTCCCCGAGCATCATGGGGGGTCCGTCTAGCAAGAGCTCGGGGGGCTTTTTGCTAACACCTGAGATGGCTTGCCAGGCGATGGCATGATCCATTCCAATTCCATTCCCCCTACCTCGATCAAGAAAATGACAGAGGGCGATGCGGTGGAGGAGGCGTAGTTGCTTGCAGGGGTGAGTTGTTGTGAGTTCTAGATTTGGGTTACCTTCTTCCTTTGGTTCTTATTTTCGATTTCTTCTCTTCTTCTTGATGTCCACTTATGTATGGCCGCGATGACGAAGATCGGGAACCGGACTCAACGGGCTACGACCGAGCTATCTAAGAGTTACGATGAGCTGACAAGGACGGTGCACGATCTGAAGGCTATGGTCAACAAGCTTCAAGAGGATGCAGCGAGCGAGAAGAAGCTTCTCAGCTTTCCCTCGACAAGAAGGACCGGCGTATCAGGGATCAGGACATTGAGCTGGCACTGGGGCTCGAGGGGATGACAAAGGTGGAATCTGAGAGAGACACACTCGCCGCTGAACTTCAAGAGGCGATGCTCGTGCAGGATCGCCAGGAGGCAATTGACAAATATGGCTCTAGTCATCGCGAGGGCGGTCGCCAGAGGTTTCTTGCTCAATACCAGGTGAATGCTTTCTACGAGGTGGCCAAGCTTCAAGAGGTCGAGCAGGGGTTTCCAAACTTTGTGATTGACAACAAGAAGTTGTATGGCTATTCCTTGATCCCTTCCGAATACACTCCAGCTCCCATCGGCGCCTACATCCAGGACGATGACCAGACCCTCGAAGCTTGGGCCGTCACCACTGTTCCCAAAGCAAGCGCTCCCACTCTCGGCCGCAAGCGTGAGGTGCCTAGTGGTGTGATGGCCTTTGCGAAGGCTAAACGTGCTATGAACGCCGCGAACAAGATCACATCTGGCTCAGTCCCTCCCTCGTTGCCTGCCCCTTGATACTTGTTTCTACCCTTTAAACAATGTTAACATTTTTTGGCCCCTCGGGGTCTGT
Organism: Phyllobates terribilis; assembly: GCF_046119375.1. Lineage (NCBI taxonomy): Eukaryota > Metazoa > Chordata > Amphibia > Anura > Dendrobatidae > Phyllobates > Phyllobates terribilis. Next base: position 7,033 of record NW_027370514.1, on the reverse strand, counting down.
AATATAACTCTTATACTTGCTTTGTTACCTTGAATTACTTTAATGTTGTGACTTAGTTTTTGTTGTTTTACTTGCCTTGTTATTTCCTTTCTTCCACAACCCAGAGTACCAACCCCTGCCTTTTTGATCATGTGGCTTAGGCGTATGTGAGAAAAGGTATCTTACAGGGTTGTGGGCCGTAGAGATCGATGATATAGATGATGTAATATACCACTCAAATTTCGTTTGCAAAACTGAATAATATTCGAACGTACAAGCATACTGGCATATTCGAGTATGTGACATAAAGAAAAAGAAATCTAAATAACAAGATTAATTCGCTTTGCTACAAATTAGTATGTAGGCTCTGTTCTCAAGTTATCCCTGATCTATTGTTGTGTGTTCCTGCACGTCGATCCGAATTGGACGTGTCTGCATCCCTCTATCCTTAGTACTTGTTTGTCCGGGTCTTTACGTGTAAAGTGCTCCTATGTCATTTTATTTCAATGTTATGTCATTTTGTAAGATATGCTCGCTTATTGTATTACATCTGTCACGACGTACCTTAGCTTAGGCTGGAGCCCGGCTTCTAGGGGTTGTGTCGCTCAATGGGTGTGATTATTAGTTATTCTTGTGGAATAAACGGAATTGCGTTTATGATCGTCGAATCGTATTGAATATCATGAGATTGTGAAGGTTTTTACCTTGTTTGTTGCTCGTGACTGGCTCGAGACGTCGTGTCTCAAGGACGCAGTCCAAGTTGATGATGTTGCTCGTGGCTGGCTCGAGACCTCTTGTCTCAAGGATGCAGTCCAAGCTAATGATGTTGCTCATGGCTGGCTCAAGACCTCATGTCTCAAGGACACAGTCCAAGCTGATGATGTTGCTCGTGACTGGCTCGCAGCTCTCTGCCCTCAAGAACGCAGTCCAAGTTGTTGATGTTTGTGACAGGATCGAGGCCTCGTGCCTCAAGGATGTAGTCGAAGATGATTCGGTTGCTCGTGATTGGCTCAGGGCCTTGTGCCCCAAGGACGCAGTTCAAGCTGAATGAGTTCTACTACGATAGAAGTAACTATGTGTTAGGGTTTCCAAAATTTACGTGGGGTTGCACGTGTGTGATAGGAGCTTATTATATGGTGTAACTAGCGACTATTAGCTTAGGATTAGTGGTGTTTAGGTGGTTATTGAGTGGTATTCCCCGAATCTAGTATATGATTGTTCACTTATAGATTTGCGGGATGCTCTTAAGCGTTATTATGTCGTATTGTATTATGGAGATCCTATTTGTACTCATCTTTAGTGCATTTGGGACGGAGCTAGAGAGAAGACGACCACACCTACACCCATGGAGGAGCTGAGAGGCGAAGCCGAGCTGCCTTGGAAGCTTGCAGAAGATGAAGACCAGTCCGAGAGAAGGTTTCAAGATGAAGACGAGCCAAGACGAAGAAGTCCCGGTCGAGACTTTGGAGTCTCGGTCGAGATTTGCCCTCGAAGAAGAAGTAGCGGTCGTGACTATAAAGTAGTGATCACGACTTTGCCTCGACATGAATGTAGCTATCGCGACCCTGAAGTAGCGATCGAGACTTGAGACATTTCTGAGTGATTGGTGAAAAGTAGCGACCGCGACCCAGGAAGGTAGCGACCGCGACTTTTGGCGGACCCGGCCTAAATTGTATATTTAAGCCCAAGAATTTATCAGATTTTATTAGTTTTTCCCATTTTATTCATTTATTCTTAGTTATTTTATTCCTTAGAGGTTGGGCACTATCTATACCTCTAGTTTTTAGGTTAGATGAGATCTTTTGCCACTTTACAATTAGTTCTTAGAAATTCAGCCACCAAGAGGAAAGCTGCCACCTTTCTACCATCTTCTACCTTCAATCCTGGTTAGTTTATCCATAATCATGTATAGCTTTCTCTTGGCTATGTCTGTCTAAGTTCCTACGAGTTCACTCTTAGGTTGAGGCCTTTATTCTAGGAATTGTTTGTGAGAATTCTATTTTTATGTTCTAATATAATAATTTCACCATTGTTTTATTTTCTCTTGTGCTTATTGTCATTGATTGGTATTGATTTTATCTAGGTTCAAAACTAGGTAGATTTATATTCATTCATACTGCTAGGCTTGATAATTCGATTTGAAAAGTCTTGTCTTTTAGGTAGCAATCATAATTAGCATAGACTATTTGCGAGTGCTTCTTTTGTAGATATTATAAACCTGTGTCGAGTATCGGCGATTTGCCAATGGTATTGCATAGACCTACATATCTTTGATCTTTATGCTGTTGAGTAGTTGAACCTTAGGATTTTTTTGGTTATTGCATACAACAAGGGTTTCTAGGACTATTTGGACTAGTTGCTATTTACGAACAAAGAGTAGGACAACTAGATTATTTATTCAAAAGAACATAACTTTATTAGAATTCGATGATCAAATTTCCATAAGAATAATGTGCTGAGACTGAAAGAGTGAGCTTTTCATTGTTATAAGTTAACAAAAATCCAACAATTTTCGGTTACTATTGCTTTCACAAGTTTACAAACCAAAACCCCCTTTGTTACTATTGGTAACACTCTTGAAAGAAACTATCGTTGTGGCTCCCTGTGGAATCGACTCCGACTTACCGCTTAACTAGTGGATAGTAGTTGGATTTATCTTTGACATGACCAACGACCGGTAAAACGTCTGTCAAATTTTGGCGCCATTTCCGGGGAGCCAACTGTCATAGTTTGTTTCTTTGTATGTTATCTTGGTGTGGACCTATCTTATGGTCCACACACGAGCCACTAATTCAGAATTGCTTGATTTTATTCCAGAGATAGAGCGGATGCATCTACGCAATCTACGACAATCTCTACCGAATTTAGTAATCGAATCAATGGCGGCCAGAACGTTGAGAGAGCTTACAGACCCAGATCTGACGCAACAACGTCTAGGAGTGACGCCACCTGCCCTGAATAATGGCGTCACATTCGAACTTAAGACCGGCTTCATCAGCTTATTGCCGAAGTTTCATGGATCAGCTGGGGAAGACCCAATTATGCATTTAAGCAAGTTCCACAACATCTGCGGCTGCAGCGGACCAAATAACGTCACTGACGAGCAAATCAAGATGAGAGCCTTCGGTCTTACGTTGAAAGACAGCGCGCGCCAGTGGTATTACTTGCTGCCCACCGGAAGTATCGACACATGGGAAAAGCTTCACAAAGCCTTCCTCAACAAATATTTCCCGACCAAGAAGGCGGTTGCACTAAAAAGGGCGATAGTAATGGTGGAACAACAGGACGCTGAGACGTTATATGACTACGTGGAGAGGTTTGCGAGACTGTGTGCAAGCTGCCCATTTCACGGGTTCGAGGAGAAGGACTTGAAAACCCACCTTTATAATGGGTTGCTAGATAATGAGAGACGATTGGTGGATGCTGCGTGCAACGGGAGCGTGCTGAATTTGACTCCCGCCGAAGCCAGAGCGCGACTGAACGAGATTGCCAAGGGCACGAGGAGCTTCGGAAGGACGTATGCACAAAAGGGAGCCAATGTTGTGAGCTCCGGAGAGCCGGAATGGAAGAGCGAGATAGCTGAGCTCAAGAGTATGATAAAGAACCTCGCCGCTGGTAATGCGAAGCCTGCGAGAGTTTGCGGGATTTGTGCAGACGAGACTCATCCCACCGATATGTGTCCACAGCTCCAGGACCAGACTATCGCAGAGGTGCACGTTGTAGGAGGATTCGGACCTCCCCTTCCTCGCTTCGAGAACAACAATAATAATTACAACCAGAGAGAGGGAAACTACAATCCGAGAGGGAATGACCATCCCGGATTTCGGTGGGGAGATTCATCCGGGGCGCAGAACAGGCCGCTCCAATTCAACAATCAGTACCGTGCGCCATACCAACCGAGGAATGAGGATCCATCGCTGAGGGAGATGATCGAGTCCTTGTCCAAGCATTTCACAACCCACGTGCAAACAACGGAGTCAAGTATAAGCAACTTAGAGAAGCAAGCGGCGCAAATAGCGGAGGTGGTGAACAATCTTCAACAGCAGGGCTCGGGAATGTTACCATCTCAGGCCATAGCAGCACCGCAAGAAAATGTAAGTGTCATCTCGACTGTAGGAGAGGAAAGGCCCGATGAAAAGGAGAAGGAGGACGAATCTGCAGAAAAGTCGCGACCGCTACACGAGAGTCTCGACCGCGACTTTAACCCCGAGAGAAACTCGCGATCGCTACATCAGACTCTCGACCGCGACATTGGCTTCGAGGAGAACTCTCGACCGCGACTTCAAAGTAGCGATCGAGATGGCGGTAATCCAGACATCGAAATTTTTTCCGAAAATAGTCTCGACCGCGACAATGATTCTCGACTGCGACTTTCTGACAATTACGTTCGGAAGGACGAGGCTATCCTCAAGAGGTTCGGAAAGTGCCAAGGGAACAATTATCTACTCCAACTCGCCAAAAAGGTACCCCGCTTTGCTACGCGTTTGAAAGAGATGTGCACTAAGAAAGAAACCGAGAAGCTGCAAGGGAGGCAGCAGGTCCAGGTAAGCGGAAGGGTCCCCGCAGCCATCCAACCGAAAATGGCTACTAAGTGCGCAGACCCAGGAATGGTGACCATCCCGTGTACCATAGGTACAACTAAAATTGATAAAGCCATGTTAGATTTAGGAGTCTCGATAAATGTTCTACCTTACTCAATTTATGAATCATTAAATCTAAGGCGCATAAGTAAAACGGGAATAGTTTTGCAATTAGCCGATGGATCGACGATCTACCCGAGAGGGTTGGTCGAAGATGTGTTGTTTCAAGTAGAAAACCTTGTATTTCCTGCGGATTTTTATGTTATGGATGATAAACATGAGAAGCATGCTACACCTGTCCTTCTAGGTAGACCGTTTATGCGGACATCTAAGACTAAGATAGATTTAGACACCGGGGCGCTTACGCTCGGATTTAATGGGGAAGTTGTTAAATTTAATATATTTGGTACTAAGCCACAACCCCTAGATGATAGCTATGTGTTTTGCATAAATGATGTCATAAAAATTTCCGAGCTTGGAACTAATGCTGTTTTGGGAAGTGGCCCCACCTCGCTAACCAAACAGGGAAAGAAACCTGCTAAAGCTGTTGTGTAGGTACCCAAGAAAGCGAAAGGAAAGGCGAAAGGTCGAGCCAAGAACAAGAGTGGGGAGAAGAAAAAGGAGAAGAAACCCAAACAAGTGTGGGTAGTGAAATAGGAGAATGGTCTAAGGTTCAAACCTTTCCATCCATGGTTTAAGAAATTACTGCTGGACGATGCGATCCGTAAAGGATTGAAAAACGTTGAATGAGTTGTTGTACGTCGTGCCGCGATGTTAAATAAGGCGCTGACCGGGAGGCAACCCGGGAGATTTTCACTAATGCTAATCCCTTTGTTTTGTTTAGTTTTTGATGTTTTTATTTCAGGGAAAATAACGGGACGAACATGTAGAAAGGAGCAGACAAGAAAAACGCGAAAAAAACGCCTCGTCTACAAAGTCGCGATCGAGACTCCTATGTCTCAATCGCAACACGCACCGCTACTTCGGTCAATGTATCGGCCGCGACCCCCCCCCCCCCCCCCCCCCCGTTTCCCTTCTTCCTTTCTTCTTCTTCCTCAAAACACTCTCAAACCCAAAACCCAAAATTCACAATCTCTCAATTTCTCTAGATTTTTACCTCCATTTCACCCTAAATCATCACCTCTACAACCCTCCATCATTTTCCCCATCAGATTCGTCCAATTTCATCCACAATCAACCAATTTCTCCAAGAACCCTAAAAACCCCAACTTCTCAAATCTCCTCCAAATCCTTGTTTTTCTTCCACCAAATCACCCCCATTAGGCAGGATTTGATCCATAGAGTCCAGATATGAAGTGGTGATCGAAGAGGAGGCCAAACGAAGCCAAAAAGGGGATCGAAAGGAGGAGGTGTTCGTCGGTGTTCTTGAGTCGTGGCCGCTACATATGAGTCTCGACCGCTACACTTGAACACACTCATCCGGTGTTCTTCAGTCGCGACCGCGACATTTTCCTCTCGACCGCGACATTCACTTCGAGAAGAAGTCTCGACCGCTACTTTTCTGTCACGACCGCGACTTTGCCACGGCCCGACTTTCTCGACCGTGACATTTGCAGTCTTGACCGCGACATCCAGAAAAGTACGCGTTTCAGGTATATTCGAGCGGTCTGATCTTGTCAATTTGTGGTTGTGACCACCTTATTTCTGCTAGGAATTGTGTTGTGTTGTGCTGTGTGATAAATGGCCCCTAAGAGGCAAAGGAGATCGATGGATGAGTTAGAGCAGATCGTCAACAACAAGAAAATCCTCAAGACTCGTTTCCCGGACACGGTGTTGTTGGACAATATGAAATTGCATGAGGTGGTCAGGGTGATGTTCACCAAGGCCGGCTTAGGGGGTTTCATGGGGTTGAGTGCACCCACATTCCCGAACTTCACTCGGGTATTCCTCCGTACCTTGTCCGTGACTCTAGACGACCGCACCGATCGGGTGTTGCATATTGAATGGCGGTCGAGCAACAGGACATGGAGGCTCACCCATGAGCAGATTGCGCACGCATTTGGGATGACGAAGAGGAGAAACTGGGATAGAGACGTGCACAACGAGACAGTGAAGGAGTGGTGGACCAGAGGATCAAGAGAGGCATACGACGCCCGGCGCACCACAGATACCTCCATAGCCTTTCCACAGTGGCACCTCATCCACAAGGTGGTGGCGATGTGCTTCGGGAACAAAGTCGAGAACAACAAAAATCTCGGTCCACCAGCTCTTTTTGATGTACGCATTCTCATTTGAATGCGAGTTCTACGTCCCCGACTGGCCCACCCAGTTCGCTCGTGCCTGCCAGGAGTCGCAGAAGCCACAGTTCGGCGACATCGCCGTAGGCGGAATGATCAGTCTTCTTGCTATCGAGGCCAACTGCCCACCACGGGATCAGCCTATGAGGGGGAGCCACCTATACGACGAGTCCTGGTGCACGAGGAACCATTGGTTGCGGATAGATGGCCCAGACC
>NW_027370513.1:0-35488 GCF_046119375.1 Phyllobates terribilis | reverse complement strand
TTTATCATGCTAGGATTAGCAGGAAAAAGCAAAAAAATTTCAGAATTGCACCTTGCAATGTGGAGATATTACTGTTTGTGCATTTACAATATTCATTGATTTTTGCCATTGAAAAACGTTTTTCATATACCAGAAATGTTTGAAGCTACTGACTGAATGAAAGGAGCTGGCATCTCACTCTCTTTGAATCTTCTTTATCATGCTAGGATTAACAGGAAAAAGCTAAAAATTTCAGAATTGCACCGTGCAATGTGGAGATATTACTGTTTGTGCATTTACAATATTCATTGATTTTTGCCATTGAAAAACATGTTTTTCATATACCAGAAATGTTTGAAGCTACTGACTGAATGAAAGGAGCTGGCATCTCACTCTCTTTGAATCTTCTTTATCATGCTAGGATTAGCAGGAAAAAGCAAAAAATTTCAGAATTGCACCTTGCAATGTGGAGATATTACTGTTTGTGCATTTACAATATTCATTGATTTTTGCCATTGAAAAACATGTTTTTCATATACCAGAAATGTTTGAAGCTACTGACTGAATGAAAGGAGCTGGCATCTCACTCTCTTTGAATCTTCTTTATCATGCTAGGATTAGCAGGAAAAAGCAAAAAATTTCAGAATTGCACCTTGCAATGTGGAGATATTACTGTTTGTGCATTTACAATATTCATTGATTTTTGCCATTGAAAAACATGTTTTTCATATACCAGAAATGTTTGAAGCTACTGACTGAATGAAAGGAGCTGGCATCTCACTCTCTTTGAATCTTCTTTATCATGCTAGGATTAACAGGAAAAAGCTAAAAATTTCAGAATTGCACCGTGCAATGTGGAGATATTACTGTTTGTGCATTTACAATATTCATTGATTTTTGCCATTGTAAAACGTTTTTCATATACCAGAAATGTTTGAAGCTACTGACTGAATGAAAGGAGCTGGCATCTCACTCTCTTTGAATCTTCTTTATCATGCTAGGATTAACAGGAAAAAGCAAAAAATTTCAGAATTGCACCTTGCAATGTGGAGATATTACTGTTTGTGCATTTACAATATTCATTGATTTTTGCCATTGAAAAACATGTTTTTCATATACCAGAAATGTTTGAAGCTACTGACTGAATGAAAGGAGCTGGCATCTCACTCTCTTTGAATCTTCTTTATCATGCTAGGATTAACAGGAAAAAGCAAAAAATTTCAGAATTGCACCTTGCAATGTGGAGATATTACTGTTTGTGCATTTACAATATTCATTGATTTTTGCCATTGAAAAACATGTTTTTCATATACCAGAAATGTTTGAAGCTACTGACTGAATGAAAGGAGCTGGCATCTCACTCTCTTTGAATCTTCTTTATCATGCTAGGATTAACAGGAAAAAGCTAAAAATTTCAGAATTGCACCGTGCAATGTGGAGATATTACTGTTTGTGCATTTACAATATTCATTGATTTTTGCCATTGAAAAACATGTTTTTCATATACCAGAAATGTTTGAAGCTACTGACTGAATGAAAGGAGCTGGCATCTCACTCTCTTTGAATCTTCTTTATCATGCTAGGATTAACAGGAAAAAGCAAAAAATTTCAGAATTGCACCTTGCAATGTGGAGATATTACTGTTTGTGCATTTACAATATTCATTGATTTTTGCCATTGAAAAACATGTTTTTCATATACCAGAAATGTTTGAAGCTACTGACTGAATGAAAGGAGCTGGCATCTCACTCTCTTTGAATCTTCTTTATCATGCTAGGATTAACAGGAAAAAGCTAAAAATTTCAGAATTGCACCGTGCAATGTGGAGATATTACTGTTTGTGCATTTACAATATTCATTGATTTTTGCCATTGAAAAACATGTTTTTCATATACCAGAAATGTTTGAAGCTACTGACTGAATGAAAGGAGCTGGCATCTCACTCTCTTTGAATCTTCTTTATCATGCTAGGATTAGCAGGAAAAAGCAAAAAATTTCAGAATTGCACCTTGCAATGTGGAGATATTACTGTTTGTGCATTTACAATATTCATTGATTTTTGCCATTGAAAAACATGTTTTTCATATACCAGAAATGTTTGAAGCTACTGACTGAATGAAAGGAGCTGGCATCTCACTCTCTTTGAATCTTCTTTATCATGCTAGGATTAACAGGAAAAAGCAAAAAATTTCAGAATTGCACCTTGCAATGTGGAGATATTACTGTTTGTGCATTTACAATATTCATTGATTTTTGCCATTGAAAAACATGTTTTTCATATACCAGAAATGTTTGAAGCTACTGACTGAATGAAAGGAGCTGGCATCTCACTCTCTTTGAATCTTCTTTATCATGCTAGGATTAACAGGAAAAAGCTAAAAATTTCAGAATTGCACCGTGCAATGTGGAGATATTACTGTTTGTGCATTTACAATATTCATTGATTTTTGCCATTGAAAAACATGTTTTTCATATACCAGAAATGTTTGAAGCTACTGACTGAATGAAAGGAGCTGGCATCTCACTCTCTTTGAATCTTCTTTATCATGCTAGGATTAGCAGGAAAAAGCAAAAAATTTCAGAATTGCACCTTGCAATGTGGAGATATTACTGTTTGTGCATTTACAATATTCATTGATTTTTGCCATTGAAAAACATGTTTTTCATATACCAGAAATGTTTGAAGCTACTGACTGAATGAAAGGAGCTGGCATCTCACTCTCTTTGAATCTTCTTTATCATGCTAGGATTAACAGGAAAAAGCAAAAAATTTCAGAATTGCACCTTGCAATGTGGAGATATTACTGTTTGTGCATTTACAATATTCATTGATTTTTGCCATTGAAAAACATGTTTTTCATATACCAGAAATGTTTGAAGCTACTGACTGAATGAAAGGAGCTGGCATCTCACTCTCTTTGAATCTTCTTTATCATGCTAGGATTAACAGGAAAAAGCTAAAAATTTCAGAATTGCACCGTGCAATGTGGAGATATTACTGATTGTGCATTTACAATATTCATTGATTTTTGCCATTGAAAAACATGTTTTTCATATACCAGAAATGTTTGAAGCTACTGACTGAATGAAAGGAGCTGGCATCTCACTCTCTTTGAATCTTCTTTATCATGCTAGGATTAGCAGGAAAAAGCAAAAAATTTCAGAATTGCACCTTGCAATGTGGAGATATTACTGTTTGTGCATTTACAATATTCATTGATTTTTGCCATTGAAAAACATGTTTTTCATATACCAGAAATGTTTGAAGCTACTGACTGAATGAAAGGAGCTGGCATCTCACTCTCTTTGAATCTTCTTTATCATGCTAGGATTAACAGGAAAAAGCTAAAAATTTCAGAATTGCACCGTGCAATGTGGAGATATTACTGTTTGTGCATTTACAATATTCATTGATTTTTGCCATTGAAAAACATGTTTTTCATATACCAGAAATGTTTGAAGCTACTGACTGAATGAAAGGAGCTGGCATCTCACTCTCTTTGAATCTTCTTTATCATGCTAGGATTAGCAGGAAAAAGCAAAAAATTTCAGAATTGCACCTTGCAATGTGGAGATATTACTGTTTGTGCATTTACAATATTCATTGATTTTTGCCATTGAAAAACATGTTTTTCATATACCAGAAATGTTTGAAGCTACTGACTGAATGAAAGGAGCTGGCATCTCACTCTCTTTGAATCTTCTTTATCATGCTAGGATTAACAGGAAAAAGCAAAAAATTTCAGAATTGCACCTTGCAATGTGGAGATATTACTGTTTGTGCATTTACAATATTCATTGATTTTTGCCATTGAAAAACATGTTTTTCATATACCAGAAATGTTTGAAGCTACTGACTGAATGAAAGGAGCTGGCATCTCACTCTCTTTGAATCTTCTTTATCATGCTAGGATTAACAGGAAAAAGCTAAAAATTTCAGAATTGCACAGTGCAATGTGGAGATATTACTGTTTGTGCATTTACAATATTCATTGATTTTTGCCATTGAAAAACATGTTTTTCATATACCAGAAATGTTTGAAGCTACTGACTGAATGAAAGGAGCTGGCATCTCACTCCCTTTGAATCTTCTTTATCATGCTAGGATTAGCAGGAAAAAGCAAAAAATTTCAGAATTGCACCTTGCAATGTGGAGATATTACTGTTTGTGCATTTACAATATTCATTGATTTTTGCCATTGAAAAACATGTTTTTCATATACCAGAAATGTTTGAAGCTACTGACTGAATGAAAGGAGCTGGCATCTCACTCTCTTTGAATATTCTTTATCATGCTAGGATTAGCAGGAAAAAGCAAAAAATTTCAGAATTGCACCTTGCAATGTGGAGATATTACTGTTTGTGCATTTACAATATTCATTGATTTTTGCCATTGAAAAACATGTTTTTCATATACCAGAAATGTTTGAAGCTACTGACTGAATGAAAGGAGCTGGCATCTCACTCTCTTTGAATCTTCTTTATCATGCTAGGATTAACAGGAAAAAGCAAAAAATTTCAGAATTGCACCTTGCAATGTGGAGATATTACTGTTTGTGCATTTACAATATTCATTGATTTTTGCCATTGAAAAACATGTTTTTCATATACCAGAAATGTTTGAAGCTACTGACTGAATGAAAGGAGCTGGCATCTCACTCTCTTTGAATCTTCTTTATCATGCTAGGATTAACAGGAAAAAGCTAAAAATTTCAGAATTGCACCGTGCAATGTGGAGATATTACTGTTTGTGCATTTACAATATTCATTGATTTTTGCCATTGAAAAACATGTTTTTCATATACCAGAAATGTTTGAAGCTACTGACTGAATGAAAGGAGCTGGCATCTCACTCTCTTTGAATCTTCTTTATCATGCTAGGATTAGCAGGAAAAAGCAAAAAATTTCAGAATTGCACCTTGCAATGTGGAGATATTACTGTTTGTGCATTTACAATATTCATTGATTTTTGCCATTGAAAAACATGTTTTTCATATACCAGAAATGTTTGAAGCTACTGACTGAATGAAAGGAGCTGGCATCTCACTCTCTTTGAATCTTCTTTATCATGCTAGGATTAACAGGAAAAAGCAAAAAATTTCAGAATTGCACCTTGCAATGTGGAGATATTACTGTTTGTGCATTTACAATATTCATTGATTTTTGCCATTGAAAAACATGTTTTTCATATACCAGAAATGTTTGAAGCTACTGACTGAATGAAAGGAGCTGGCATCTCACTCTCTTTGAATCTTCTTTATCATGCTAGGATTAACAGGAAAAAGCTAAAAATTTCAGAATTGCACCGTGCAATGTGGAGATATTACTGATTGTGCATTTACAATATTCATTGATTTTTGCCATTGAAAAACATGTTTTTCATATACCAGAAATGTTTGAAGCTACTGACTGAATGAAAGGAGCTGGCATCTCACTCTCTTTGAATCTTCTTTATCATGCTAGGATTAGCAGGAAAAAGCAAAAAATTTCAGAATTGCACCTTGCAATGTGGAGATATTACTGTTTGTGCATTTACAATATTCATTGATTTTTGCCATTGAAAAACATGTTTTTCATATACCAGAAATGTTTGAAGCTACTGACTGAATGAAAGGAGCTGGCATCTCACTCTCTTTGAATCTTCTTTATCATGCTAGGATTAACAGGAAAAAGCTAAAAATTTCAGAATTGCACCGTGCAATGTGGAGATATTACTGTTTGTGCATTTACAATATTCATTGATTTTTGCCATTGAAAAACATGTTTTTCATATACCAGAAATGTTTGAAGCTACTGACTGAATGAAAGGAGCTGGCATCTCACTCTCTTTGAATCTTCTTTATCATGCTAGGATTAGCAGGAAAAAGCAAAAAATTTCAGAATTGCACCTTGCAATGTGGAGATATTACTGTTTGTGCATTTACAATATTCATTGATTTTTGCCATTGAAAAACATGTTTTTCATATACCAGAAATGTTTGAAGCTACTGACTGAATGAAAGGAGCTGGCATCTCACTCTCTTTGAATCTTCTTTATCATGCTAGGATTAACAGGAAAAAGCAAAAAATTTCAGAATTGCACCTTGCAATGTGGAGATATTACTGTTTGTGCATTTACAATATTCATTGATTTTTGCCATTGAAAAACATGTTTTTCATATACCAGAAATGTTTGAAGCTACTGACTGAATGAAAGGAGCTGGCATCTCACTCTCTTTGAATCTTCTTTATCATGCTAGGATTAACAGGAAAAAGCTAAAAATTTCAGAATTGCACAGTGCAATGTGGAGATATTACTGTTTGTGCATTTACAATATTCATTGATTTTTGCCATTGAAAAACATGTTTTTCATATACCAGAAATGTTTGAAGCTACTGACTGAATGAAAGGAGCTGGCATCTCACTCCCTTTGAATCTTCTTTATCATGCTAGGATTAGCAGGAAAAAGCAAAAAATTTCAGAATTGCACCTTGCAATGTGGAGATATTACTGTTTGTGCATTTACAATATTCATTGATTTTTGCCATTGAAAAACATGTTTTTCATATACCAGAAATGTTTGAAGCTACTGACTGAATGAAAGGAGCTGGCATCTCACTCTCTTTGAATATTCTTTATCATGCTAGGATTAGCAGGAAAAAGCAAAAAATTTCAGAATTGCACCTTGCAATGTGGAGATATTACTGTTTGTGCATTTACAATATTCATTGATTTTTGCCATTGAAAAACATGTTTTTCATATACCAGAAATGTTTGAAGCTACTGACTGAATGAAAGGAGCTGGCATCTCACTCTCTTTGAATCTTCTTTATCATGCTAGGATTAACAGGAAAAAGCAAAAAATTTCAGAATTGCACCTTGCAATGTGGAGATATTACTGTTTGTGCATTTACAATATTCATTGATTTTTGCCATTGAAAAACATGTTTTTCATATTCCAGAAATGTTTGAAGCTACTGACTGAATGAAAGGAGCTGGCATCTCACTCTCTTTGAATCTTCTTTATCATGCTAGGATTAGCAGGAAAAAGCAAAAAAATTCAGAATTGCACCTTGCAATGTGGAGATATTACTGTTTGTGCATTTACAATATTCATTGATTTTTGCCATTGAAAAACATGTTTTTCATATACCAGAAATGTTTGAAGCTACTGACTGAATGAAAGGAGCTGGCATCTCACTCTCTTTGAATCTTCTTTATCATGCTAGGATTAACAGGAAAAAGCTAAAAATTTCAGAATTGCACCGTGCAATGTGGAGATATTACTGTTTGTGCATTTACAATATTCATTGATTTTTGCCATTGAAAAACATGTTTTTCATATACCAGAAATGTTTGAAGCTACTGACTGAATGAAAGGAGCTGGCATCTCACTCTCTTTGAATCTTCTTTATCATGCTAGGATTAGCAGGAAAAAGCAAAAAATTTCAGAATTGCACCTTGCAATGTGGAGATATTACTGTTTGTGCATTTACAATATTCATTGATTTTTGCCATTGAAAAACATGTTTTTCATATACCAGAAATGTTTGAAGCTACTGACTGAATGAAAGGAGCTGGCATCTCACTCTCTTTGAAACTTCTTTATCATGCTAGGATTAACAGGAAAAAGCAAAAAATTTCAGAATTGCACCTTGCAATGTGGAGATATTACTGTTTGTGCATTTACAATATTCATTGATTTTTGCCATTGAAAAACATGTTTTTCATATACCAGAAATGTTTGAAGCTACTGACTGAATGAAAGGAGCTGGCATCTCACTCTCTTTGAATCTTCTTTATCATGCTAGGATTAACAGGAAAAAGCTAAAAATTTCAGAATTGCACAGTGCAATGTGGAGATATTACTGTTTGTGCATTTACAATATTCATTGATTTTTGCCATTGAAAAACATGTTTTTCATATACCAGAAATGTTTGAAGCTACTGACTGAATGAAAGGAGCTGGCATCTCACTCCCTTTGAATCTTCTTTATCATGCTAGGATTAGCAGGAAAAAGCAAAAAATTTCAGAATTGCACCTTGCAATGTGGAGATATTACTGTTTGTGCATTTACAATATTCATTGATTTTTGCCATTGAAAAACATGTTTTTCATATACCAGAAATGTTTGAAGCTACTGACTGAATGAAAGGAGCTGGCATCTCACTCTCTTTGAATATTCTTTATCATGCTAGGATTAGCAGGAAAAAGCAAAAAATTTCAGAATTGCACCTTGCAATGTGGAGATATTACTGTTTGTGCATTTACAATATTCATTGATTTTTGCCATTGAAAAACATGTTTTTCATATACCAGAAATGTTTGAAGCTACTGACTGAATGAAAGGAGCTGGCATCTCACTCTCTTTGAATCTTCTTTATCATGCTAGGATTAACAGGAAAAAGCAAAAAATTTCAGAATTGCACCTTGCAATGTGGAGATATTACTGTTTGTGCATTTACAATATTCATTGATTTTTGCCATTGAAAAACATGTTTTTCATATACCAGAAATGTTTGAAGCTACTGACTGAATGAAAGGAGCTGGCATCTCACTCTCTTTGAATCTTCTTTATCATGCTAGGATTAGCAGGAAAAAGCAAAAAATTTCAGAATTGCACCTTGCAATGTGGAGATATTACTGTTTGTGCATTTACAATATTCATTGATTTTTGCCATTGAAAAACATGTTTTTCATATACCAGAAATGTTTGAAGCTACTGACTGAATGAAAGGAGCTGGCATCTCACTCTCTTTGAATCTTCTTTATCATGCTAGGATTAGCAGGAAAAAGCAAAAAATTTCAGAATTGCACCTTGCAATGTGGAGATATTACTGTTTGTGCATTTACAATATTCATTGATTTTTGCCATTGAAAAACATGTTTTTCATATACCAGAAATGTTTGAAGCTACTGACTGAATGAAAGGAGCTGGCATCTCACTCTCTTTGAATCTTCTTTATCATGCTAGGATTAACAGGAAAAAGCAAAAAATTTCAGAATTGCACCTTGCAATGTGGAGATATTACTGTTTGTGCATTTACAATATTCATTGATTTTTGCCATTGAAAAACATGTTTTTCATATACCAGAAATGTTTGAAGCTACTGACTGAATGAAAGGAGCTGGCATCTCACTCTCTTTGAATCTTCTTTATCATGCTAGGATTAACAGGAAAAAGCTAAAAATTTCAGAATTGCACCGTGCAATGTGGAGATATTACTGTTTGTGCATTTACAATATTCATTGATTTTTGCCATTGAAAAACATGTTTTTCATATACCAGAAATGTTTGAAGCTACTGACTGAATGAAAGGAGCTGGCATCTCACTCTCTTTGAATCTTCTTTATCATGCTAGGATTAACAGGAAAAAGCAAAAAATTTCAGAATTGCACCTTGCAATGTGGAGATATTACTGTTTGTGCATTTACAATATTCATTGATTTTTGCCATTGAAAAACATGTTTTTCATATACCAGAAATGTTTGAAGCTACTGACTGAATGAAAGGAGCTGGCATCTCACTCTCTTTGAATCTTCTTTATCATGCTAGGATTAACAGGAAAAAGCTAAAAATTTCAGAATTGCACCGTGCAATGTGGAGATATTACTGTTTGTGCATTTACAATATTCATTGATTTTTGCCATTGAAAAACATGTTTTTCATATACCAGAAATGTTTGAAGCTACTGACTGAATGAAAGGAGCTGGCATCTCACTCTCTTTGAATCTTCTTTATCATGCTAGGATTAGCAGGAAAAAGCAAAAAATTTCAGAATTGCACCTTGCAATGTGGAGATATTACTGTTTGTGCATTTACAATATTCATTGATTTTTGCCATTGAAAAACATGTTTTTCATATACCAGAAATGTTTGAAGCTACTGACTGAATGAAAGGAGCTGGCATCTCACTCTCTTTGAATCTTCTTTATCATGCTAGGATTAACAGGAAAAAGCTAAAAATTTCAGAATTGCACCGTGCAATGTGGAGATATTACTGTTTGTGCATTTACAATATTCATTGATTTTTGCCATTGAAAAACATGTTTTTCATATACCAGAAATGTTTGAAGCTACTGACTGAATGAAAGGAGCTGGCATCTCACTCTCTTTGAATCTTCTTTATCATGCTAGGATTAGCAGGAAAAAGCAAAAAATTTCAGAATTGCACCTTGCAATGTGGAGATATTACTGTTTGTGCATTTACAATATTCATTGATTTTTGCCATTGAAAAACATGTTTTTCATATACCAGAAATGTTTGAAGCTACTGACTGAATGAAAGGAGCTGGCATCTCACTCTCTTTGAATCTTCTTTATCATGCTAGGATTAGCAGGAAAAAGCAAAAAATTTCAGAATTGCACCTTGCAATGTGGAGATATTACTGTTTGTGCATTTACAATATTCATTGATTTTTGCCATTGAAAAACGTCCAGAAATGTTTGAAGCTACTGACTGAATGAAAGGAGCTGGCATCTCACTCTCTTTGAATCTTCTTTATCATGCTAGGATTAGCAGGAAAAAGCAAAAAATTTCAGAATTGCACCTTGCAATGTGGAGATATTACTGTTTGTGCATTTACAATATTCATTGATTTTTGCCATTGAAAAACATGTTTTTCATATACCAGAAATGTTTGAAGCTACTGACTGAATGAAAGGAGCTGGCATCTCACTCTCTTTGAATCTTCTTTATCATGCTAGGATTAGCAGGAAAAAGCAAAAAATTTCAGAATTGCACCTTGCAATGTGGAGATATTACTGTTTGTGCATTTACAATATTCATTGATTTTTGCCATTGAAAAACATGTTTTTCATATACCAGAAATGTTTGAAGCTACTGACTGAATGAAAGGAGCTGGCATCTCACTCTCTTTGAATCTTCTTTATCATGCTAGGATTAGCAGGAAAAAGCAAAAAATTTCAGAATTGCACCTTGCAATGTGGAGATATTACTGTTTGTGCATTTACAATATTCATTGATTTTTGCCATTGAAAAACATGTTTTTCATATACCAGAAATGTTTGAAGCTACTGACTGAATGAAAGGAGCTGGCATCTCACTCTCTTTGAATCTTCTTTATCATGCTAGGATTAACAGGAAAAAGCTAAAAATTTCAGAATTGCACCGTGCAATGTGGAGATATTACTGTTTGTGCATTTACAATATTCATTAATTTTTGCCATTGAAAAACATGTTTTTCATATACCAGAAATGTTTGAAGCTACTGACTGAATGAAAGGAGCTGGCATCTCACTCTCTTTGAATCTTCTTTATCATGCTAGGATTAGCAGGAAAAAGCAAAAAATTTCAGAATTGCACCTTGCAATGTGGAGATATTACTGTTTGTGCATTTACAATATTCATTGATTTTTGCCATTGAAAAACATGTTTTTCATATACCAGAAATGTTTGAAGCTACTGACTGAATGAAAGGAGCTGGCATCTCACTCTCTTTGAATCTTCTTTATCATGCTAGGATTAGCAGGAAAAAGCAAAAAATTTCAGAATTGCACCTTGCAATGTGGAGATATTACTGTTTGTGCATTTACAATATTCATTGATTTTTGCCATTGAAAAACATGTTTTTCATATACCAGAAATGTTTGAAGCTACTGACTGAATGAAAGGAGCTGGCATCTCACTCTCTTTGAATCTTCTTTATCATGCTAGGATTAACAGGAAAAAGCTAAAAATTTCAGAATTGCACCGTGCAATGTGGAGATATTACTGTTTGTGCATTTACAATATTCATTGATTTTTGCCATTGTAAAACGTTTTTCATATACCAGAAATGTTTGAAGCTACTGACTGAATGAAAGGAGCTGGCATCTCACTCTCTTTGAATCTTCTTTATCATGCTAGGATTAACAGGAAAAAGCAAAAAATTTCAGAATTGCACCTTGCAATGTGGAGATATTACTGTTTGTGCATTTACAATATTCATTGATTTTTGCCATTGAAAAACATGTTTTTCATATACCAGAAATGTTTGAAGCTACTGACTGAATGAAAGGAGCTGGCATCTCACTCTCTTTGAATCTTCTTTATCATGCTAGGATTAACAGGAAAAAGCTAAAAATTTCAGAATTGCACCGTGCAATGTGGAGATATTACTGTTTGTGCATTTACAATATTCATTGATTTTTGCCATTGAAAAACATGTTTTTCATATACCAGAAATGTTTGAAGCTACTGACTGAATGAAAGGAGCTGGCATCTCACTCTCTTTGAATCTTCTTTATCATGCTAGGATTAGCAGGAAAAAGCAAAAAATTTCAGAATTGCACCTTGCAATGTGGAGATATTACTGTTTGTGCATTTACAATATTCATTGATTTTTGCCATTGAAAAACATGTTTTTCATATACCAGAAATGTTTGAAGCTACTGACTGAATGAAAGGAGCTGGCATCTCACTCTCTTTGAATCTTCTTTATCATGCTAGGATTAACAGGAAAAAGCAAAAAATTTCAGAATTGCACCTTGCAATGTGGAGATATTACTGTTTGTGCATTTACAATATTCATTGATTTTTGCCATTGAAAAACATGTTTTTCATATACCAGAAATGTTTGAAGCTACTGACTGAATGAAAGGAGCT
Source organism: Phyllobates terribilis (assembly GCF_046119375.1). NCBI lineage: Eukaryota > Metazoa > Chordata > Amphibia > Anura > Dendrobatidae > Phyllobates > Phyllobates terribilis. The sequence continues at coordinate 22,920 of NW_027370513.1, read as the reverse complement.
GGCATCTCACTCTCTTTGAATCTTCTTTATCATGCTAGGATTAACAGGAAAAAGCTAAAAATTTCAGAATTGCACCGTGCAATGTGGAGATATTACTGTTTGTGCATTTACAATATTCATTGATTTTTGCCATTGAAAAACGTTTTTCATATACCAGAAATGTTTGAAGCTACTGACTGAATGAAAGGAGCTGGCATCTCACTCTCTTTGAATCTTCTTTATCATGCTAGGATTAGCAGGAAAAAGCAAAAAATTTCAGAATTGCACCTTGCAATGTGGAGATATTACTGTTTGTGCATTTACAATATTCATTGATTTTTGCCATTGAAAAACATGTTTTTCATATACCAGAAATGTTTGAAGCTACTGACTGAATGAAAGGAGCTGGCATCTCACTCTCTTTGAATCTTTATCATGCTAGGATTAACAGGAAAAAGCTAAAAATTTCAGAATTGCACCGTGCAATGTGGAGATATTACTGTTTGTGCATTTACAATATTCATTGATTTTTGCATTGAAAAACATGTTTTTCATATACCAGAAATGTTTGAAGCTACTGACTGAATGAAAGGAGCTGGCATCTCACTCTCTTTGAATCTTCTTTATCATGCTAGGATTAGCAGGAAAAAGCAAAAAATTTCAGAATTGCACCTTGCAATGTGGAGATATTACTGTTTGTGCATTTACAATATTCATTGATTTTTGCCATTGAAAAACATGTTTTTCATATACCAGAAATGTTTGAAGCTACTGACTGAATGAAAGGAGCTGGCATCTCACTCTCTTTGAATCTTCTTTATCATGCTAGGATTAGCAGGAAAAAGCAAAAAATTTCAGAATTGCACCTTGCAATGTGGAGATATTACTGTTTGTGCATTTACAATATTCATTGATTTTTGCCATTGAAAAACATGTTTTTCATATACCAGAAATGTTTGAAGCTACTGACTGAATGAAAGGAGCTGGCATCTCACTCTGAATCTTCTTTATCATGCTAGGATTAGCAGGAAAAAGCAAAAAATTTCAGAATTGCACCTTGCAATGTGGAGATATTACTGTTTGTGCATTTACAATATTCATTGATTTTTGCCATTGAAAAACATGTTTTTCATATACCAGAAATGTTTGAAGCTACTGACTGAATGAAAGGAGCTGGCATCTCACTCTCTTTGAATCTTCTTTATCATGCTAGGATTAACAGGAAAAAGCAAAAAATTTCAGAATTGCACCTTGCAATGTGGAGATATTACTGTTTGTGCATTTACAATATTCATTGATTTTTGCCATTGAAAAACATGTTTTTCATATACCAGAAATGTTTGAAGCTACTGACTGAATGAAAGGAGCTGGCATCTCACTCTCTTTGAATCTTCTTTATCATGCTAGGATTAACAGGAAAAAGCAAAAAATTTCAGAATTGCACCTTGCAATGTGGAGATATTACTGTTTGTGCATTTACAATATTCATTGATTTTTGCCATTGAAAAACATGTTTTTCATATACCAGAAATGTTTGAAGCTACTGACTGAATGAAAGGAGCTGGCATCTCACTCTCTTTGAATCTTCTTTATCATGCTAGGATTAACAGGAAAAAGCTAAAAATTTCAGAATTGCACCGTGCAATGTGGAGATATTACTGTTTGTGCATTTACAATATTCATTGATTTTTGCCATTGAAAAACATGTTTTTCATATACCAGAAATGTTTGAAGCTACTGACTGAATGAAAGGAGCTGGCATCTCACTCTCTTTGAATCTTCTTTATCATGCTAGGATTAGCAGGAAAAAGCAAAAAATTTCAGAATTGCACCTTGCAATGTGGAGATATTACTGTTTGTGCATTTACAATATTCATTGATTTTTGCCATTGAAAAACATGTTTTTCATATACCAGAAATGTTTGAAGCTACTGACTGAATGAAAGGAGCTGGCATCTCACTCTCTTTGAATCTTCTTTATCATGCTAGGATTAACAGGAAAAAGCTAAAAATTTCAGAATTGCACTGTGCAATGTGGAAATATTACTGTTTGTGCATTTACAATATTCATTGATTTTTGCCATTGAAAAACATGTTTTTCATATACCAGAAATGTTTGAAGCTACTGACTGAATGAAAGGAGCTGGCATCTCACTCTCTTTGAATCTTCTTTATCATGCTAGGATTAGCAGGAAAAAGCAAAAAATTTCAGAATTGCACCTTGCAATGTGGAGATATTACTGTTTGTGCATTTACAATATTCATTGATTTTTGCCATTGAAAAACATGTTTTTCATATACCAGAAATGTTTGAAGCTACTGACTGAATGAAAGGAGCTGGCATCTCACTCTCTTTGAATCTTCTTTATCATGCTAGGATTAACAGGAAAAAGCTAAAAATTTCAGAATTGCACCGTGCAATGTGGAGATATTACTGTTTGTGCATTTACAATATTCATTGATTTTTGCCATTGAAAAACATGTTTTTCATATACCAGAAATGTTTGAAGCTACTGACTGAATGAAAGGAGCTGGCATCTCACTCTCTTTGAATCTTCTTTATCATGCTAGGATTAACAGGAAAAAGCTAAAAATTTCAGAATTGCACCGTGCAATGTGGAGATATTACTGTTTGTGCATTTACAATATTCATTGATTTTTGCCATTGAAAAACGTTTTTCATATACCAGAAATGTTTGAAGCTACTGACTGAATGAAAGGAGCTGGCATCTCACTCTCTTTGAATCTTCTTTATCATGCTAGGATTAGCAGGAAAAAGCAAAAAATTTCAGAATTGCACCTTGCAATGTGGAGATATTACTGTTTGTGCATTTACAATATTCATTGATTTTTGCCATTGAAAAACGTTTTTCATATACCAGAAATGTTTGAAGCTACTGACTGAATGAAAGGAGCTGGCATCTCACTCTCTTTGAATCTTCTTTATCATGCTAGGATTAACAGGAAAAAGCTAAAAATTTCAGAATTGCACCGTGCAATGTGGAGATATTACTGTTTGTGCATTTACAATATTCATTAATTTTTGCCATTGAAAAACATGTTTTTCATATACCAGAAATGTTTGAAGCTACTGACTGAATGAAAGGAGCTGGCATCTCACTCTCTTTGAATCTTCTTTATCATGCTAGGATTAGCAGGAAAAAGCAAAAAATTTCAGAATTGCACCTTGCAATGTGGAGATATTACTGTTTGTGCATTTACAATATTCATTGATTTTTGCCATTGAAAAACATGTTTTTCATATACCAGAAATGTTTGAAGCTACTGACTGAATGAAAGGAGCTGGCATCTCACTCTCTTTGAATCTTCTTTATCATGCTAGGATTAGCAGGAAAAAGCAAAAAATTTCAGAATTGCACCTTGCAATGTGGAGATATTACTGTTTGTGCATTTACAATATTCATTGATTTTTGCCATTGAAAAACATGTTTTTCATATACCAGAAATGTTTGAAGCTACTGACTGAATGAAAGGAGCTGGCATCTCACTCTCTTTGAATCTTCTTTATCATGCTAGGATTAGCAGGAAAAAGCAAAAAATTTCAGAATTGCACCTTGCAATGTGGAGATATTACTGTTTGTGCATTTACAATATTCATTGATTTTTGCCATTGAAAAACATGTTTTTCATATACCAGAAATGTTTGAAGCTACTGACTGAATGAAAGGAGCTGGCATCTCACTCTGAATCTTCTTTATCATGCTAGGATTAGCAGGAAAAAGCAAAAAATTTCAGAATTGCACCTTGCAATGTGGAGATATTACTGTTTGTGCATTTACAATATTCATTGATTTTTGCCATTGAAAAACATGTTTTTCATATACCAGAAATGTTTGAAGCTACTGACTGAATGAAAGGAGCTTTCATCTCACTCTCTTTGAATCTTCTTTATCATGCTAGGATTAGCAGGAAAAAGCAAAAAATTTCAGAATTGCACCTTGCAATGTGGAGATATTACTGTTTGTGCATTTACAATATTCATTGATTTTTGCCATTGAAAAACATGTTTTTCATATACCAGAAATGTTTGAAGCTACTGACTGAATGAAAGGAGCTGGCATCTCACTCTCTTTGAATCTTCTTTATCATGCTAGGATTAACAGGAAAAAGCTAAAAATTTCAGAATTGCACCGTGCAATGTGGAGATATTACTGTTTGTGCATTTACAATATTCATTAATTTTTGCCATTGAAAAACATGTTTTTCATATACCAGAAATGTTTGAAGCTACTGACTGAATGAAAGGAGCTGGCATCTCACTCTCTTTGAATCTTCTTTATCATGCTAGGATTAGCAGGAAAAAGCAAAAAATTTCAGAATTGCACCTTGCAATGTGGAGATATTACTGTTTGTGCATTTACAATATTCATTGATTTTTGCCATTGAAAAACATGTTTTTCATATACCAGAAATGTTTGAAGCTACTGACTGAATGAAAGGAGCTGGCATCTCACTCTCTTTGAATCTTCTTTATCATGCTAGGATTAGCAGGAAAAAGCAAAAAATTTCAGAATTGCACCTTGCAATGTGGAGATATTACTGTTTGTGCATTTACAATATTCATTGATTTTTGCCATTGAAAAACATGTTTTTCATATACCAGAAATGTTTGAAGCTACTGACTGAATGAAAGGAGCTGGCATCTCACTCTCTTTGAATCTTCTTTATCATGCTAGGATTAACAGGAAAAAGCTAAAAATTTCAGAATTGCACCGTGCAATGTGGAGATATTACTGTTTGTGCATTTACAATATTCATTGATTTTTGCCATTGTAAAACGTTTTTCATATACCAGAAATGTTTGAAGCTACTGACTGAATGAAAGGAGCTGGCATCTCACTCTCTTTGAATCTTCTTTATCATGCTAGGATTAACAGGAAAAAGCAAAAAATTTCAGAATTGCACCTTGCAATGTGGAGATATTACTGTTTGTGCATTTACAATATTCATTGATTTTTGCCATTGAAAAACATGTTTTTCATATACCAGAAATGTTTGAAGCTACTGACTGAATGAAAGGAGCTGGCATCTCACTCTCTTTGAATCTTCTTTATCATGCTAGGATTAACAGGAAAAAGCTAAAAATTTCAGAATTGCACCGTGCAATGTGGAGATATTACTGTTTGTGCATTTACAATATTCATTGATTTTTGCCATTGAAAAACATGTTTTTCATATACCAGAAATGTTTGAAGCTACTGACTGAATGAAAGGAGCTGGCATCTCACTCTCTTTGAATCTTCTTTATCATGCTAGGATTAACAGGAAAAAGCTAAAAATTTCAGAATTGCACCGTGCAATGTGGAGATATTACTGTTTGTGCATTTACAATATTCATTAATTTTTGCCATTGAAAAACATGTTTTTCATATACCAGAAATGTTTGAAGCTACTGACTGAATGAAAGGAGCTGGCATCTCACTCTCTTTGAATCTTCTTTATCATGCTAGGATTAGCAGGAAAAAGCAAAAAATTTCAGAATTGCACCTTGCAATGTGGAGATATTACTGTTTGTGCATTTACAATATTCATTGATTTTTGCCATTGAAAAACATGTTTTTCATATACCAGAAATGTTTGAAGCTACTGACTGAATGAAAGGAGCTGGCATCTCACTCTCTTTGAATCTTCTTTATCATGCTAGGATTAGCAGGAAAAAGCAAAAAATTTCAGAATTGCACCTTGCAATGTGGAGATATTACTGTTTGTGCATTTACAATATTCATTGATTTTTGCCATTGAAAAACATGTTTTTCATATACCAGAAATGTTTGAAGCTACTGACTGAATGAAAGGAGCTGGCATCTCACTCTCTTTGAATCTTCTTTATCATGCTAGGATTAGCAGGAAAAAGCAAAAAATTTCAGAATTGCACCTTGCAATGTGGAGATATTACTGTTTGTGCATTTACAATATTCATTGATTTTTGCCATTGAAAAACATGTTTTTCATATACCAGAAATGTTTGAAGCTACTGACTGAATGAAAGGAGCTGGCATCTCACTCTGAATCTTCTTTATCATGCTAGGATTAGCAGGAAAAAGCAAAAAATTTCAGAATTGCACCTTGCAATGTGGAGATATTACTGTTTGTGCATTTACAATATTCATTGATTTTTGCCATTGAAAAACATGTTTTTCATATACCAGAAATGTTTGAAGCTACTGACTGAATGAAAGGAGCTGGCATCTCACTCTCTTTGAATCTTCTTTATCATGCTAGGATTAGCAGGAAAAAGCAAAAAATTTCAGAATTGCACCTTGCAATGTGGAGATATTACTGTTTGTGCATTTACAATATTCATTGATTTTTGCCATTGAAAAACATGTTTTTCATATACCAGAAATGTTTGAAGCTACTGACTGAATGAAAGGAGCTGGCATCTCACTCTCTTTGAATCTTCTTTATCATGCTAGGATTAACAGGAAAAAGCTAAAAATTTCAGAATTGCACCGTGCAATGTGGAGATATTACTGTTTGTGCATTTACAATATTCATTAATTTTTGCCATTGAAAAACATGTTTTTCATATACCAGAAATGTTTGAAGCTACTGACTGAATGAAAGGAGCTGGCATCTCACTCTCTTTGAATCTTCTTTATCATGCTAGGATTAGCAGGAAAAAGCAAAAAATTTCAGAATTGCACCTTGCAATGTGGAGATATTACTGTTTGTGCATTTACAATATTCATTGATTTTTGCCATTGAAAAACATGTTTTTCATATACCAGAAATGTTTGAAGCTACTGACTGAATGAAAGGAGCTGGCATCTCACTCTCTTTGAATCTTCTTTATCATGCTAGGATTAGCAGGAAAAAGCAAAAAATTTCAGAATTGCACCTTGCAATGTGGAGATATTACTGTTTGTGCATTTACAATATTCATTGATTTTTGCCATTGAAAAACATGTTTTTCATATACCAGAAATGTTTGAAGCTACTGACTGAATGAAAGGAGCTGGCATCTCACTCTCTTTGAATCTTCTTTATCATGCTAGGATTAACAGGAAAAAGCTAAAAATTTCAGAATTGCACCGTGCAATGTGGAGATATTACTGTTTGTGCATTTACAATATTCATTGATTTTTGCCATTGTAAAACGTTTTTCATATACCAGAAATGTTTGAAGCTACTGACTGAATGAAAGGAGCTGGCATCTCACTCTCTTTGAATCTTCTTTATCATGCTAGGATTAACAGGAAAAAGCAAAAAATTTCAGAATTGCACCTTGCAATGTGGAGATATTACTGTTTGTGCATTTACAATATTCATTGATTTTTGCCATTGAAAAACATGTTTTTCATATACCAGAAATGTTTGAAGCTACTGACTGAATGAAAGGAGCTGGCATCTCACTCTCTTTGAATCTTCTTTATCATGCTAGGATTAACAGGAAAAAGCTAAAAATTTCAGAATTGCACCGTGCAATGTGGAGATATTACTGTTTGTGCATTTACAATATTCATTGATTTTTGCCATTGAAAAACATGTTTTTCATATACCAGAAATGTTTGAAGCTACTGACTGAATGAAAGGAGCTGGCATCTCACTCTCTTTGAATCTTCTTTATCATGCTAGGATTAGCAGGAAAAAGCAAAAAATTTCAGAATTGCACCTTGCAATGTGGAGATATTACTGTTTGTGCATTTACAATATTCATTGATTTTTGCCATTGAAAAACATGTTTTTCATATACCAGAAATGTTTGAAGCTACTGACTGAATGAAAGGAGCTGGCATCTCACTCTCTTTGAATCTTCTTTATCATGCTAGGATTAACAGGAAAAAGCAAAAAATTTCAGAATTGCACCTTGCAATGTGGAGATATTACTGTTTGTGCATTTACAATATTCATTGATTTTTGCCATTGAAAAACATGTTTTTCATATACCAGAAATGTTTGAAGCTACTGACTGAATGAAAGGAGCTGGCATCTCACTCTCTTTGAATCTTCTTTATCATGCTAGGATTAACAGGAAAAAGCTAAAAATTTCAGAATTGCACCGTGCAATGTGGAGATATTACTGTTTGTGCATTTACAATATTCATTGATTTTTGCCATTGAAAAACGTTTTTCATATACCAGAAATGTTTGAAGCTACTGACTGAATGAAAGGAGCTGGCATCTCACTCTCTTTGAATCTTCTTTATCATGCTAGGATTAGCAGGAAAAAGCAAAAAATTTCAGAATTGCACCTTGCAATGTGGAGATATTACTGTTTGTGCATTTACAATATTCATTGATTTTTGCCATTGAAAAACATGTTTTTCATATACCAGAAATGTTTGAAGCTACTGACTGAATGAAAGGAGCTGGCATCTCACTCTCTTTGAATCTTTATCATGCTAGGATTAACAGGAAAAAGCTAAAAATTTCAGAATTGCACCGTGCAATGTGGAGATATTACTGTTTGTGCATTTACAATATTCATTGATTTTTGCATTGAAAAACATGTTTTTCATATACCAGAAATGTTTGAAGCTACTGACTGAATGAAAGGAGCTGGCATCTCACTCTCTTTGAATCTTCTTTATCATGCTAGGATTAGCAGGAAAAAGCAAAAAATTTCAGAATTGCACCTTGCAATGTGGAGATATTACTGTTTGTGCATTTACAATATTCATTGATTTTTGCCATTGAAAAACATGTTTTTCATATACCAGAAATGTTTGAAGCTACTGACTGAATGAAAGGAGCTGGCATCTCACTCTCTTTGAATCTTCTTTATCATGCTAGGATTAGCAGGAAAAAGCAAAAAATTTCAGAATTGCACCTTGCAATGTGGAGATATTACTGTTTGTGCATTTACAATATTCATTGATTTTTGCCATTGAAAAACATGTTTTTCATATACCAGAAATGTTTGAAGCTACTGACTGAATGAAAGGAGCTGGCATCTCACTCTGAATCTTCTTTATCATGCTAGGATTAGCAGGAAAAAGCAAAAAATTTCAGAATTGCACCTTGCAATGTGGAGATATTACTGTTTGTGCATTTACAATATTCATTGATTTTTGCCATTGAAAAACATGTTTTTCATATACCAGAAATGTTTGAAGCTACTGACTGAATGAAAGGAGCTGGCATCTCACTCTCTTTGAATCTTCTTTATCATGCTAGGATTAACAGGAAAAAGCAAAAAATTTCAGAATTGCACCTTGCAATGTGGAGATATTACTGTTTGTGCATTTACAATATTCATTGATTTTTGCCATTGAAAAACATGTTTTTCATATACCAGAAATGTTTGAAGCTACTGACTGAATGAAAGGAGCTGGCATCTCACTCTCTTTGAATCTTCTTTATCATGCTAGGATTAACAGGAAAAAGCAAAAAATTTCAGAATTGCACCTTGCAATGTGGAGATATTACTGTTTGTGCATTTACAATATTCATTGATTTTTGCCATTGAAAAACATGTTTTTCATATACCAGAAATGTTTGAAGCTACTGACTGAATGAAAGGAGCTGGCATCTCACTCTCTTTGAATCTTCTTTATCATGCTAGGATTAACAGGAAAAAGCTAAAAATTTCAGAATTGCACCGTGCAATGTGGAGATATTACTGTTTGTGCATTTACAATATTCATTGATTTTTGCCATTGAAAAACATGTTTTTCATATACCAGAAATGTTTGAAGCTACTGACTGAATGAAAGGAGCTGGCATCTCACTCTCTTTAAATCTTCTTTATCATGCTAGGATTAGCAGGAAAAAGCAAAAAATTTCAGAATTGCACCTTGCAATGTGGAGATATTACTGTTTGTGCATTTACAATATTCATTGATTTTTGCCATTGAAAAACATGTTTTTCATATACCAGAAATGTTTGAAGCTACTGACTGAATGAAAGGAGCTGGCATCTCACTCTCTTTGAATCTTCTTTATCATGCTAGGATTAACAGGAAAAAGCTAAAAATTTCAGAATTGCACTGTGCAATGTGGAAATATTACTGTTTGTGCATTTACAATATTCATTGATTTTTGCCATTGAAAAACATGTTTTTCATATACCAGAAATGTTTGAAGCTACTGACTGAATGAAAGGAGCTGGCATCTCACTCTCTTTGAATCTTCTTTATCATGCTAGGATTAGCAGGAAAAAGCAAAAAATTTCAGAATTGCACCTTGCAATGTGGAGATATTACTGTTTGTGCATTTACAATATTCATTGATTTTTGCCATTGAAAAACATGTTTTTCATATACCAGAAATGTTTGAAGCTACTGACTGAATGAAAGGAGCTGGCATCTCACTCTCTTTGAATCTTCTTTATCATGCTAGGATTAACAGGAAAAAGCTAAAAATTTCAGAATTGCACCGTGCAATGTGGAGATATTACTGTTTGTGCATTTACAATATTCATTGATTTTTGCCATTGAAAAACATGTTTTTCATATACCAGAAATGTTTGAAGCTACTGACTGAATGAAAGGAGCTGGCATCTCACTCTCTTTGAATCTTCTTTATCATGCTAGGATTAACAGGAAAAAGCTAAAAATTTCAGAATTGCACCGTGCAATGTGGAGATATTACTGTTTGTGCATTTACAATATTCATTGATTTTTGCCATTGAAAAACGTTTTTCATATACCAGAAATGTTTGAAGCTACTGACTGAATGAAAGGAGCTGGCATCTCACTCTCTTTGAATCTTCTTTATCATGCTAGGATTAGCAGGAAAAAGCAAAAAATTTCAGAATTGCACCTTGCAATGTGGAGATATTACTGTTTGTGCATTTACAATATTCATTGATTTTTGCCATTGAAAAACGTTTTTCATATACCAGAAATGTTTGAAGCTACTGACTGAATGAAAGGAGCTGGCATCTCACTCTCTTTGAATCTTCTTTATCATGCTAGGATTAACAGGAAAAAGCTAAAAATTTCAGAATTGCACCGTGCAATGTGGAGATATTACTGTTTGTGCATTTACAATATTCATTAATTTTTGCCATTGAAAAACATGTTTTTCATATACCAGAAATGTTTGAAGCTACTGACTGAATGAAAGGAGCTGGCATCTCACTCTCTTTGAATCTTCTTTATCATGCTAGGATTAGCAGGAAAAAGCAAAAAATTTCAGAATTGCACCTTGCAATGTGGAGATATTACTGTTTGTGCATTTACAATATTCATTGATTTTTGCCATTGAAAAACATGTTTTTCATATACCAGAAATGTTTGAAGCTACTGACTGAATGAAAGGAGCTGGCATCTCACTCTCTTTGAATCTTCTTTATCATGCTAGGATTAGCAGGAAAAAGCAAAAAATTTCAGAATTGCACCTTGCAATGTGGAGATATTACTGTTTGTGCATTTACAATATTCATTGATTTTTGCCATTGAAAAACATGTTTTTCATATACCAGAAATGTTTGAAGCTACTGACTGAATGAAAGGAGCTGGCATCTCACTCTCTTTGAATCTTCTTTATCATGCTAGGATTAGCAGGAAAAAGCAAAAAATTTCAGAATTGCACCTTGCAATGTGGAGATATTACTGTTTGTGCATTTACAATATTCATTGATTTTTGCCATTGAAAAACATGTTTTTCATATACCAGAAATGTTTGAAGCTACTGACTGAATGAAAGGAGCTGGCATCTCACTCTGAATCTTCTTTATCATGCTAGGATTAGCAGGAAAAAGCAAAAAATTTCAGAATTGCACCTTGCAATGTGGAGATATTACTGTTTGTGCATTTACAATATTCATTGATTTTTGCCATTGAAAAACATGTTTTTCATATACCAGAAATGTTTGAAGCTACTGACTGAATGAAAGGAGCTGGCATCTCACTCTCTTTGAATCTTCTTTATCATGCTAGGATTAACAGGAAAAAGCAAAAAATTTCAGAATTGCACCTTGCAATGTGGAGATATTACTGTTTGTGCATTTACAATATTCATTGATTTTTGCCATTGAAAAACATGTTTTTCATATACCAGAAATGTTTGAAGCTACTGACTGAATGAAAGGAGCTGGCATCTCACTCTCTTTGAATCTTCTTTATCATGCTAGGATTAACAGGAAAAAGCAAAAAATTTCAGAATTGCACCTTGCAATGTGGAGATATTACTGTTTGTGCATTTACAATATTCATTGATTTTTGCCATTGAAAAACATGTTTTTCATATACCAGAAATGTTTGAAGCTACTGACTGAATGAAAGGAGCTGGCATCTCACTCTCTTTGAATCTTCTTTATCATGCTAGGATTAACAGGAAAAAGCTAAAAATTTCAGAATTGCACCGTGCAATGTGGAGATATTACTGTTTGTGCATTTACAATATTCATTGATTTTTGCCATTGAAAAACATGTTTTTCATATACCAGAAATGTTTGAAGCTACTGACTGAATGAAAGGAGCTGGCATCTCACTCTCTTTGAATCTTCTTTATCATGCTAGGATTAGCAGGAAAAAGCAAAAAATTTCAGAATTGCACCTTGCAATGTGGAGATATTACTGTTTGTGCATTTACAATATTCATTGATTTTTGCCATTGAAAAACATGTTTTTCATATACCAGAAATGTTTGAAGCTACTGACTGAATGAAAGGAGCTGGCATCTCACTCTCTTTGAATCTTCTTTATCATGCTAGGATTAACAGGAAAAAGCTAAAAATTTCAGAATTGCACTGTGCAATGTGGAAATATTACTGTTTGTGCATTTACAATATTCATTGATTTTTGCCATTGAAAAACATGTTTTTCATATACCAGAAATGTTTGAAGCTACTGACTGAATGAAAGGAGCTGGCATCTCACTCTCTTTGAATCTTCTTTATCATGCTAGGATTAGCAGGAAAAAGCAAAAAATTTCAGAATTGCACCTTGCAATGTGGAGATATTACTGTTTGTGCATTTACAATATTCATTGATTTTTGCCATTGAAAAACATGTTTTTCATATACCAGAAATGTTTGAAGCTACTGACTGAATGAAAGGAGCTGGCATCTCACTCTCTTTGAATCTTCTTTATCATGCTAGGATTAACAGGAAAAAGCTAAAAATTTCAGAATTGCACCGTGCAATGTGGAGATATTACTGTTTGTGCATTTACAATATTCATTGATTTTTGCCATTGAAAAACATGTTTTTCATATACCAGAAATGTTTGAAGCTACTGACTGAATGAAAGGAGCTGGCATCTCACTCTCTTTGAATCTTCTTTATCATGCTAGGATTAACAGGAAAAAGCTAAAAATTTCAGAATTGCACCGTGCAATGTGGAGATATTACTGTTTGTGCATTTACAATATTCATTGATTTTTGCCATTGAAAAACGTTTTTCATATACCAGAAATGTTTGAAGCTACTGACTGAATGAAAGGAGCTGGCATCTCACTCTCTTTGAATCTTCTTTATCATGCTAGGATTAGCAGGAAAAAGCAAAAAATTTCAGAATTGCACCTTGCAATGTGGAGATATTACTGTTTGTGCATTTACAATATTCATTGATTTTTGCCATTGAAAAACGTTTTTCATATACCAGAAATGTTTGAAGCTACTGACTGAATGAAAGGAGCTGGCATCTCACTCTCTTTGAATCTTCTTTATCATGCTAGGATTAACAGGAAAAAGCTAAAAATTTCAGAATTGCACCGTGCAATGTGGAGATATTACTGTTTGTGCATTTACAATATTCATTAATTTTTGCCATTGAAAAACATGTTTTTCATATACCAGAAATGTTTGAAGCTACTGACTGAATGAAAGGAGCTGGCATCTCACTCTCTTTGAATCTTCTTTATCATGCTAGGATTAGCAGGAAAAAGCAAAAAATTTCAGAATTGCACCTTGCAATGTGGAGATATTACTGTTTGTGCATTTACAATATTCATTGATTTTTGCCATTGAAAAACATGTTTTTCATATACCAGAAATGTTTGAAGCTACTGACTGAATGAAAGGAGCTGGCATCTCACTCTCTTTGAATCTTCTTTATCATGCTAGGATTAGCAGGAAAAAGCAAAAAATTTCAGAATTGCACCTTGCAATGTGGAGATATTACTGTTTGTGCATTTACAATATTCATTGATTTTTGCCATTGAAAAACATGTTTTTCATATACCAGAAATGTTTGAAGCTACTGACTGAATGAAAGGAGCTGGCATCTCACTCTCTTTGAATCTTCTTTATCATGCTAGGATTAACAGGAAAAAGCTAAAAATTTCAGAATTGCACCGTGCAATGTGGAGATATTACTGTTTGTGCATTTACAATATTCATTGATTTTTGCCATTGTAAAACGTTTTTCATATACCAGAAATGTTTGAAGCTACTGACTGAATGAAAGGAGCTGGCATCTCACTCTCTTTGAATCTTCTTTATCATGCTAGGATTAACAGGAAAAAGCAAAAATTTCAGAATTGCACCTTGCAATGTGGAGATATTACTGTTTGTGCATTTACAATATTCATTGATTTTTGCCATTGAAAAACATGTTTTTCATATACCAGAAATGTTTGAAGCTACTGACTGAATGAAAGGAGCTGGCATCTCACTCTCTTTTGAATCTTCTTTATCATGCTAGGATTAGCAGGAAAAAGCAAAAAATTTCAGAATTGCACCTTGCAATGTGGAGATATTACTGTTTGTGCATTTACAATATTCATTGATTTTTGCCATTGAAAAACGTCCAGAAATGTTTGAAGCTACTGACTGAATGAAAGGAGCTGGCATCTCACTCTCTTTGAATCTTCTTTATCATGCTAGGATTAGCAGGAAAAAGCAAAAAATTTCAGAATTGCACCTTGCAATGTGGAGATATTACTGTTTGTGCATTTACAATATTCATTGATTTTTGCCATTGAAAAACATGTTTTTCATATACCAGAAATGTTTGAAGCTACTGACTGAATGAAAGGAGCTGGCATCTCACTCTCTTTGAATCTTCTTTATCATGCTAGGATTAGCAGGAAAAAGCAAAAAATTTCAGAATTGCACCTTGCAATGTGGAGATATTACTGTTTGTGCATTTACAATATTCATTGATTTTTGCCATTGAAAAACATGTTTTTCATATACCAGAAATGTTTGAAGCTACTGACTGAATGAAAGGAGCTGGCATCTCACTCTCTTTGAATCTTCTTTATCATGCTAGGATTAGCAGGAAAAAGCAAAAAATTTCAGAATTGCACCTTGCAATGTGGAGATATTACTGTTTGTGCATTTACAATATTCATTGATTTTTGCCATTGAAAAACATGTTTTTCATATACCAGAAATGTTTGAAGCTACTGACTGAATGAAAGGAGCTGGCATCTCACTCTCTTTGAATCTTCTTTATCATGCTAGGATTAACAGGAAAAAGCTAAAAATTTCAGAATTGCACCGTGCAATGTGGAGATATTACTGTTTGTGCATTTACAATATTCATTGATTTTTGCCATTGTAAAACGTTTTTCATATACCAGAAATGTTTGAAGCTACTGACTGAATGAAAGGAGCTGGCATCTCACTCTCTTTGAATCTTCTTTATCATGCTAGGATTAACAGGAAAAAGCAAAAAATTTCAGAATTGCACCTTGCAATGTGGAGATATTACTGTTTGTGCATTTACAATATTCATTGATTTTTGCCATTGAAAAACGTTTTTCATATACCAGAAATGTTTGAAGCTACTGACTGAATGAAAGGAGCTGGCATCTCACTCTCTTTGAATCTTCTTTATCATGCTAGGATTAGCAGGAAAAAGCAAAAAATTTCAGAATTGCACCTTGCAATGTGGAGATATTACTGTTTGTGCATTTACAATATTCATTGATTTTTGCCATTGAAAAACGTCCAGAAATGTTTGAAGCTACTGACTGAATGAAAGGAGCTGGCATCTCACTCTCTTTGAATCTTCTTTATCATGCTAGGATTAGCAGGAAAAAGCAAAAAATTTGAGAATTGCACCTTGCAATGTGGAGATATTACTGTTTGTGCATTTACAATATTCATTGATTTTTGCCATTGAAAAACATGTTTTTCATATACCAGAAATGTTTGAAGCTACTGACTGAATGAAAGGAGCTGGCATCTCACTCTCTTTGAATCTTCTTTATCATGCTAGGATTAGCAGGAAAAAGCAAAAAATTTCAGAATTGCACCTTGCAATGTGGAGATATTACTGTTTGTGCATTTACAATATTCATTGATTTTTGCCATTGAAAAACATGTTTTTCATATACCAGAAATGTTTGAAGCTACTGACTGAATGAAAGGAGCTGGCATCTCACTCTCTTTGAATCTTCTTTATCATGCTAGGATTAGCAGGAAAAAGCAAAAAATTTCAGAATTGCACCTTGCAATGTGGAGATATTACTGTTTGTGCATTTACAATATTCATTGATTTTTGCCATTGAAAAACATGTTTTTCATATACCAGAAATGTTTGAAGCTACTGACAATGAAAGGAGCTGGCATCTCACTCTCTTTGAATCTTCTTTATCATGCTAGGATTAACAGGAAAAAGCTAAAAATTTCAGAATTGCACCGTGCAATGTGGAGATATTACTGTTTGTGCATTTACAATATTCATTAATTTTTGCCATTGAAAAACATGTTTTTCATATACCAGAAATGTTTGAAGCTACTGACTGAATGAAAGGAGCTGGCATCTCACTCTCTTTGAATCTTCTTTATCATGCTAGGATTAGCAGGAAAAAGCAAAAAATTTCAGAATTGCACCTTGCAATGTGGAGATATTACTGTTTGTGCATTTACAATATTCATTGATTTTTGCCATTGAAAAACATGTTTTTCATATACCAGAAATGTTTGAAGCTACTGACTGAATGAAAGGAGCTGGCATCTCACTCTCTTTGAATCTTCTTTATCATGCTAGGATTAGCAGGAAAAAGCAAAAAATTTCAGAATTGCACCTTGCAATGTGGAGATATTACTGTTTGTGCATTTACAATATTCATTGATTTTTGCCATTGAAAAACATGTTTTTCATATACCAGAAATGTTTGAAGCTACTGACTGAATGAAAGGAGCTGGCATCTCACTCTCTTTGAATCTTCTTTATCATGCTAGGATTAACAGGAAAAAGCTAAAAATTTCAGAATTGCACCGTGCAATGTGGAGATATTACTGTTTGTGCATTTACAATATTCATTGATTTTTGCCATTGTAAAACGTTTTTCATATACCAGAAATGTTTGAAGCTACTGACTGAATGAAAGGAGCTGGCATCTCACTCTCTTTGAATCTTCTTTATCATGCTAGGATTAACAGGAAAAAGCAAAAAATTTCAGAATTGCACCTTGCAATGTGGAGATATTACTGTTTGTGCATTTACAATATTCATTGATTTTTGCCATTGAAAAACATGTTTTTCATATACCAGAAATGTTTGAAGCTACTGACTGAATGAAAGGAGCTGGCATCTCACTCTCTTTGAATCTTCTTTATCATGCTAGGATTAACAGGAAAAAGCTAAAAATTTCAGAATTGCACCGTGCAATGTGGAGATATTACTGTTTGTGCATTTACAATATTCATTGATTTTTGCCATTGAAAAACATGTTTTTCATATACCAGAAATGTTTGAAGCTACTGACTGAATGAAAGGAGCTGGCATCTCACTCTCTTTGAATCTTCTTTATCATGCTAGGATTAGCAGGAAAAAGCAAAAAATTTCAGAATTGCACCTTGCAATGTGGAGATATTACTGTTTGTGCATTTACAATATTCATTGATTTTTGCCATTGAAAAACATGTTTTTCATATACCAGAAATGTTTGAAGCTACTGACTGAATGAAAGGAGCTGGCATCTCACTCTCTTTGAATCTTCTTTATCATGCTAGGATTAACAGGAAAAAGCAAAAAATTTCAGAATTGCACCTTGCAATGTGGAGATATTACTGTTTGTGCATTTACAATATTCATTGATTTTTGCCATTGAAAAACATGTTTTTCATATACCAGAAATGTTTGAAGCTACTGACTGAATGAAAGGAGCTGGCATCTCACTCTCTTTGAATCTTCTTTATCATGCTAGGATTAACAGGAAAAAGCTAAAAATTTCAGAATTGCACCGTGCAATGTGGAGATATTACTGTTTGTGCATTTACAATATTCATTGATTTTTGCCATTGAAAAACGTTTTTCATATACCAGAAATGTTTGAAGCTACTGACTGAATGAAAGGAGCTGGCATCTCACTCTCTTTGAATCTTCTTTATCATGCTAGGATTAGCAGGAAAAAGCAAAAAATTTCAGAATTGCACCTTGCAATGTGGAGATATTACTGTTTGTGCATTTACAATATTCATTGATTTTTGCCATTGAAAAACATGTTTTTCATATACCAGAAATGTTTGAAGCTACTGACTGAATGAAAGGAGCTGGCATCTCACTCTCTTTGAATCTTCTTTATCATGCTAGGATTAACAGGAAAAAGCTAAAAATTTCAGAATTGCACCGTGCAATGTGGAGATATTACTGTTTGTGCATTTACAATATTCATTGATTTTTGCATTGAAAAACATGTTTTTCATATACCAGAAATGTTTGAAGCTACTGACTGAATGAAAGGAGCTGGCATCTCACTCTCTTTGAATCTTCTTTATCATGCTAGGATTAGCAGGAAAAAGCAAAAATTTCAGAATTGCACCTTGCAATGTGGAGATATTACTGTTTGTGCATTTACAATATTCATTGATTTTTGCCATTGAAAAACATGTTTTTCATATACCAGAAATGTTTGAAGCTACTGACTGAATGAAAGGAGCTGGCATCTCACTCTCTTTGAATCTTCTTTATCATGCTAGGATTAGCAGGAAAAAGCAAAAAATTTCAGAATTGCACCTTGCAATGTGGAGATATTACTGTTTGTGCATTTACAATATTCATTGATTTTTGCCATTGAAAAACATGTTTTTCATATACCAGAAATGTTTGAAGCTACTGACTGAATGAAAGGAGCTGGCATCTCACTCTTCTTTGAATCTTCTTTATCATGCTAGGATTAGCAGGAAAAAGCAAAAAATTTCAGAATTGCACCTTGCAATGTGGAGATATTACTGTTTGTGCATTTACAATATTCATTGATTTTTGCCATTGAAAAACATGTTTTTCATATACCAGAAATGTTTGAAGCTACTGACTGAATGAAAGGAGCTGGCATCTCACTCTCTTTGAATCTTCTTTATCATGCTAGGATTAACAGGAAAAAGCAAAAATTTCAGAATTGCACCTTGCAATGTGGAGATATTACTGTTTGTGCATTTACAATATTCATTGATTTTTGCCATTGAAAAACATGTTTTTCATATACCAGAAATGTTTGAAGCTACTGACTGAATGAAAGGAGCTGGCATCTCACTCTCTTTGAATCTTCTTTATCATGCTAGGATTAACAGGAAAAAGCAAAAAATTTCAGAATTGCACCTTGCAATGTGGAGATATTACTGTTTGTGCATTTACAATATTCATTGATTTTTGCCATTGAAAAACATGTTTTTCATATACCAGAAATGTTTGAAGCTACTGACTGAATGAAAGGAGCTGGCATCTCACTCTCTTTGAATCTTCTTTATCATGCTAGGATTAACAGGAAAAAGCTAAAAATTTCAGAATTGCACCGTGCAATGTGGAGATATTACTGTTTGTGCATTTACAATATTCATTGATTTTTGCCATTGAAAAACATGTTTTTCATATACCAGAAATGTTTGAAGCTACTGACTGAATGAAAGGAGCTGGCATCTCACTCTCTTTGAATCTTCTTTATCATGCTAGGATTAGCAGGAAAAAGCAAAAAATTTCAGAATTGCACCTTGCAATGTGGAGATATTACTGTTTGTGCATTTACAATATTCATTGATTTTTGCCATTGAAAAACATGTTTTTCATATACCAGAAATGTTTGAAGCTACTGACTGAATGAAAGGAGCTGGCATCTCACTCTCTTTGAATCTTCTTTATCATGCTAGGATTAACAGGAAAAAGCTAAAAATTTCAGAATTGCACTGTGCAATGTGGAGATATTACTGTTTGTGCATTTACAATATTCATTGATTTTTGCCATTGAAAAACATGTTTTTCATATACCAGAAATGTTTGAAGCTACTGACTGAATGAAAGGAGCTGGCATCTCACTCTCTTTGAATCTTCTTTATCATGCTAGGATTAGCAGGAAAAAGCAAAAAATTTCAGAATTGCACCTTGCAATGTGGAGATATTACTGTTTGTGCATTTACAATATTCATTGATTTTTGCCATTGAAAAACATGTTTTTCATATACCAGAAATGTTTGAAGCTACTGACTGAATGAAAGGAGCTGGCATCTCACTCTCTTTGAATCTTCTTTATCATGCTAGGATTAACAGGAAAAAGCTAAAAATTTCAGAATTGCACCGTGCAATGTGGAGATATTACTGTTTGTGCATTTACAATATTCATTGATTTTTGCCATTGAAAAACATGTTTTTCATATACCAGAAATGTTTGAAGCTACTGACTGAATGAAAGGAGCTGGCATCTCACTCTCTTTGAATCTTCTTTATCATTCTAGGATTAACAGGAAAAAGCTAAAAATTTCAGAATTGCACCGTGCAATGTGGAGATATTACTGTTTGTGCATTTACAATATTCATTGATTTTTGCCATTGAAAAACGTTTTTCATATACCAGAAATGTTTGAAGCTACTGACTGAATGAAAGGAGCTGGCATCTCACTCTCTTTGAATCTTCTTTATCATGCTAGGATTAGCAGGAA
The DNA here is from genome assembly GCF_046119375.1 of Phyllobates terribilis. Classification (NCBI taxonomy): domain Eukaryota; kingdom Metazoa; phylum Chordata; class Amphibia; order Anura; family Dendrobatidae; genus Phyllobates; species Phyllobates terribilis. Next base: position 2,200 of record NW_027370513.1, on the reverse strand, counting down.
AAAGCAAAAATTTCAGAATTGCACCTTGCAATGTGGAGATATTACTGTTTGTGCATTTACAATATTCATTGATTTTTGCCATTGAAAAACATGTTTTTCATATACCAGAAATGTTTGAAGCTACTGACTGAATGAAAGGAGCTGGCATCTCACTCTCTTTGAATCTTCTTTATCATGCTAGGATTAACAGGAAAAAGCTAAAAATTTCAGAATTGCACCGTGCAATGTGGAGATATTACTGTTTGTGCATTTACAATATTCATTAATTTTTGCCATTGAAAAACATGTTTTTCATATACCAGAAATGTTTGAAGCTACTGACTGAATGAAAGGAGCTGGCATCTCACTCTCTTTGAATCTTCTTTATCATACTAGGATTAGCAGGAAAAAGCAAAAAATTTCAGAATTGCACCTTGCAATGTGGAGATATTACTGTTTGTGCATTTACAATATTCATTGATTTTTGCCATTGAAAAACATGTTTTTCATATACCAGAAATGTTTGAAGCTACTGACTGAATGAAAGGAGCTGGCATCTCACTCTCTTTGAATCTTCTTTATCATGCTAGGATTAGCAGGAAAAAGCAAAAAATTTCAGAATTGCACCTTGCAATGTGGAGATATTACTGTTTGTGCATTTACAATATTCATTGATTTTTGCCATTGAAAAACATGTTTTCATATACCAGAAATGTTTGAAGCTACTGACTGAATGAAAGGAGCTGGCATCTCACTCTCTTTGAATCTTCTTTATCATGCTAGGATTAACAGGAAAAAGCTAAAAATTTCAGAATTGCACCGTGCAATGTGGAGATATTACTGTTTGTGCATTTACAATATTCATTGATTTTTGCCATTGAAAAACGTTTTTCATATACCAGAAATGTTTGAAGCTACTGACTGAATGAAAGGAGCTGGCATCTCACTCTCTTTGAATCTTCTTTATCATGCTAGGATTAACAGGAAAAAGCTAAAAATTTCAGAATTGCACCTTGCAATGTGGAGATATTACTGTTTGTGCATTTACAATATTCATTGATTTTTGCCATTGAAAAACATGTTTTTCATATACCAGAAATGTTTGAAGCTACTGACTGAATGAAAGGAGCTGGCATCTCACTCTCTTTGAATCTTCTTTATCATGCTAGGATTAACAGGAAAAAGCTAAAAATTTCAGAATTGCACCGTGCAATGTGGAGATATTACTGTTTGTGCATTTACAATATTCATTGATTTTTGCCATTGAAAAACATGTTTTTCATATACCAGAAATGTTTGAAGCTACTGACTGAATGAAAGGAGCTGGCATCTCACTCTCTTTGAATCTTCTTTATCATGCTAGGATTAGCAGGAAAAAGCAAAAAATTTCAGAATTGCACCTTGCAATGTGGAGATATTACTGTTTGTGCATTTAATATTCATTGATTTTTGCCATTGAAAAACATGTTTTTCATATACCAGAAATGTTTGAAGCTACTGACTGAATGAAAGGAGCTGGCATCTCACTCTCTTTGAATCTTCTTTATCATGCTAGGATTAACAGGAAAAAGCAAAAAATTTCAGAATTGCACCTTGCAATGTGGAGATATTACTGTTTGTGCATTTACAATATTCATTGATTTTTGCCATTGAAAAACATGTTTTTCATATACCAGAAATGTTTGAAGCTACTGACTGAATGAAAGGAGCTGGCATCTCACTCTCTTTGAATCTTCTTTATCATGCTAGGATTAACAGGAAAAAGCTAAAAATTTCAGAATTGCACCGTGCAATGTGGAGATATTACTGTTTGTGCATTTACAATATTCAATGATTTTTGCCATTGAAAAACATGTTTTTCATATACCAGAAATGTTTGAAGCTACTGACTGAATGAAAGGAGCTGGCATCTCACTCTCTTTGAATCTTCTTTATCATGCTAGGATTAGCAGGAAAAAGCAAAAAATTTCAGAATTGCACCTTGCAATGTGGAGATATTACTGTTTGTGCATTTACAATATTCATTGATTTTTGCCATTGAAAAACATGTTTTTCATATACCAGAAATGTTTGAAGCTACTGACTGAATGAAAGGAGCTGGCATCTCACTCTCTTTGAATCTTCTTTATCATGCTAGGATTAACAGGAAAAAGCTAAAAATTCAGAATTGCACCGTGCAATGTGGAGATATTACTGTTTGTGCATTTACAATATTCATTGA